>NC_057732.1:5233501-5264261 GCF_004010195.1 Chiloscyllium plagiosum
ATCGGTGTGTGGTTTCATCGGTGTGTGGGTACATCGGTGTGTGGGGATATCGATGTGTGGGTATATCGGTGTGTGGGTAAATCAGCGTGTGGGGATATCAGCGTGTGGGGATATCGGCGTGTGGGGATATCGGCGTGTGGGGATATCGGTGTGTGGGGATATCGGTGTGCGGGTATATCAGTGTGTGGGTATATCGACATGTGGGTATATCAGTGTGTGTATATCAATGTGCGGGTATATCGGTGTGTGGTTTCATCGGTGTGTGGTTTCATCGGTGTGTGGGTACATCGGTGTGTGGGTACATCGGTGTGTGGAGTAAATGCTGCTGGGAAATCATATAGGTTTTCTGTGAATTTATATATAATTTTGTGTTGGTTTGCAGATTGTGTCAGGTATCTCAGAGGGACACATTGGATGAAGGGAAAAAGCACCTTTTTACTGTAACAAAATCACTGAAAGGAAATTCGTCGCAATTGTATTAGCCTGAGTCTGAGTTCGGAGACTTAGCATGTTTTTTTTCACCCATTTTTCTTATCGTCAAATCCCTACCATGTGGAAGCAGCCCATTGAGTGCACACCGACCCTCCACTCAGTCCCACCTCCCTACCCTATCCCTGTAACTCTATTTCCTGCACATCTCTGGACACTGTGGGCAATTTCCCATGGCCAATCCACCTTTGAAATCTTTCCTGCCTTTCTTTGTGCCTAGTGTGATATAATTTTTTTGTTTAGTCAACACTTTATACGAAAGTACACTGGCAGCCTCTTGTGAATGTGTTCAGTAGCTGACCTCCACAGTTAACAGAAAACCAAGTTAGGATCTAACAAACCCGGTTTCACTCTGGAATATATGACTTGTTCCCACATGATCATCAGTTGGGATCACGACAAAACATATCGAGCTGTGGGGTGAGGAGAGTCTGTGACAGAATCCTGAGCCAATTCAGTTTTAAACAGTAGCTTTGCATTACAAGTCCTTAATAGGTTTCCCAATGAGCCTGACAAACATTACATCAAAAGACAATGACAGAAATCAGAAGCATAGTAAGTCCAACAGCTAACGTATGCATTTGTAGAATTTTTATTTTTATAAATTCTGTAGAGAGAAAATAAACCTTTTTAACACAAACATTACATATAAAATTGCTTCAACAGATGTGAATGGTTACACAAAAAGTCCAGAAAAAGCTCTGGTAGAGTATTATCTTAAATATTACTAAATATATCATGCAAGTATCATTACAAAGGAGAAAGTGAGGACTGCAGATGCTGGAGATCAGAGTCGAGAGTGTGGTGCTGGGAAAGTACAAAAGGTCAGGCAGCATCCGAGGAGCAGCAGAATTAACGTTTCGGGCATAAGCCCTTCAATACAAAGAGGACCAAGGTATTCAGGCAACTGTTTGTAAATTAACCGCAAGCAGTGTCACGCTTTTGCGGTGTTTTATATTTGAAGGAGGTATTGGGAACATGCAACAAAAAAACACATTCCCATCCCATTACACAGAATACACAACACACAACAGAACACAAATTCCAAATCAATGTGACTCAGTTGTTGAAAGTGTAATAAAATTAAGTTACTGTCAGAGTGGTTTTGTATTAAACATTTCAGTACATAGTAACTGCGTGACCACAAGAGAGTTTTATTTTGCATAATTTGTGGTGTGCAAACCTTTTTCTCCTGATTTATATTAATTTTGTTAACTTATGTTGGAACCTCACTTAAAAAACAGAATGAAATTGTCACTGCTGTTGATACCCCCTTCCCCTCCACAGCCAGTGCCTCTTCCCAACTTGTAAACTAAACCCCTTGACTCTTTTTAAAAACTAGGACTAGGCAGAGTTATAAATAAAATTACTCTGCTCGAGTTACCATTCTCTTGAAGGTGGTTATTGACCTTATGCTGATTTGGCCATTGATCCACTACTTTATCTGTTGAATGTTGCCCCTTTGGTTTGCTCAGTCAAGTCTGTCTGCCACTTCCTCCCTTCAACCAGACACGACCAGAGGAAGAGACAGGTCTCTGCAACAGGGTTACAGACTCTATCGCTGCATATCTATCTGAGTATATACATTTGCATGTTTCTTTGTGTGAAAGTGCATCTACATTTGTAGCATATGTGTTTGTGTCTTTGTTTATGTTTGCCTTTGTTTGTATGTATGTGTTTGAGCGTTTCTGTGCGTGTCACTGTGGGACTGTCCATGTGTGCCTCTGTTGTGCTTGTGTGTGTGTGACTGTATCTGTCTCTGTGTGTGCGTGTGACTGTATCTGTCTGGGTGGGTGTATGTGTGTGAGAGACTATCTGTCTGTGTGAATGTGTGTGTGTGACTGTATCTGGGTGGGTGTGTCTGTGTCTAAGTGTGTGATTGTATCTGGGTGTGTGTGTATGACTGTATCTGTCTGGGTGTCT
This sequence comes from Chiloscyllium plagiosum, assembly GCF_004010195.1. Lineage (NCBI taxonomy): Eukaryota > Metazoa > Chordata > Chondrichthyes > Orectolobiformes > Hemiscylliidae > Chiloscyllium > Chiloscyllium plagiosum. The sequence continues at coordinate 5,235,914 of NC_057732.1, forward strand.
GTGTGTGTGTGTGTGTGTGTGTGTGTGCGCGCGTGCGAGAGAGAGACAGAGAGAGAAAAATTGCTGCTTCTTTCTAAGATATACAGGTATACAAGTTTACGTGCATTTCCAAAATTGCAAGGCGCAAACTGTGATCATGTGAAGGCACATTCTAAATCAGTGGAAGTGCTTTAGCAGCTATCTCAAATTATAAGTGGACCTTGAACTAAGACTTTGCATTTAGCCGTTCTTTGATGAGCAACGTTTTCAATGTACCATAATCAAATCAAATCTAATGAATAATTATCAATGCAACCATTCAGCAACTGAAAAGAGCATTGTTGACTTGTGAGTGGTTTGTTAACTGATTCGATATCCAATACCAATCAGAGATACCTCAATTACTATAGTAGCTGGGCATTTTACACTGTGCAACAGAATCCCTGTTCTAGGGTGACTATGCAACACAGAAGTGCCATCTATGCCTGGTCACTGAATTTCCAATCCTGGTCCTACTACTCCAACTGCTCCCCCCAGGAAGGGTGGGATAAACTAATGGAGAATCATCAGAGCTGCTAGCCCAGGGCTCACTGTGTCAAAGTCCCACTAACATGTCATCAGCACATCCTGTCTTGCCAGGAAAGCACAAACTGGTGGAAACGATTCAAAATGGGGAGAGGAGTATTTGCAGGATGGGACACACACTTCTGTATTGCATAGTCACCCTATAACAGGGATTCCCAAACTGCACATCATGTGCTCCAGTGGGACTAGCACCTGGAGCTTTGGCTGGCATGGAGTGCCAACAGCGGGAGACCCCTTTAAATGGCATTGTTTATAATAGAGGGCATACTATCTGCCTGATAGTGTCAGCCTGAATCTTGGCCACAATCGTAAGGGAAGGGAAGTGCTTTTTATTTGAAATATAATGTTACAAACAGTTGTTACAAATAGTTTACCACATGCCTCTTTCTCACCCCCTCATCCTCTCCCTCTCTTGGCGATTCTAATACATAGCACCCCCCACCCCCACAATAGGTGTCAACAACCACCCCCCACCATCCATTGCTCCCCCTCCCAACAACAGGCAATCTCACTCCCCTCCATCATTTCCCACTGGGCCCACTCCCCAGGACCCCCACCTCTTCACAAGGGGGGAAAAGGCCTCAGAAACCTTCAAACACCAAGATGGGGTCACGCCTGGCAAACATGTAGGAAGCAGTGTCCTACATCCAGTGTTGCTTAGTTGATTTCAGGGCAAGTCAGGAACAGAGGCTGGCTGAAGAGGTGAGCTAACAATTCTCTCGTGACAATACCCCTTTCACGACTCAGTACCGCAAGGTATTTGAATGTGAAAGTCTGCGAACCATTTTAAAACTTATTCCTTGCTTCCATGTTTTGGAAACCCTCTTGGAACTTTGAGAGCCAAGTGTTATCAGACTCGTTTTTGACTGCGTGGGTATACAACACTGTAACACACAACCCAGCGAATACAAATACTGCACCTAGTGTAACCACACTTCCCTGCGTAAGCGCTTTGAAAATTGCACACACGTTCATTTATACAATCAAGTTTACTTGTTCAAAAAGTAGCGAATACTGGACAGATTTCTCATCCTTTTCACAAACGTGCATCAGGCTCAATGTTGGGTCTGCAAATGTCCACACTATACTTTCGACTGCTGCTGTTTGGTACCCTTAAAAGGGTGATAGCTTAGGCCAACAAAGAACACTTGGTACCTGTGCTTCCACATCACGTAACAAGCCACAAGACAGACAATGGCCAAGATTAGGTTGAGAACCATCTGCAGGAGCAGGTAAAGTTTGATCGTCGTGGTGACGGACTCGCAGTCGGTCACGTCGTTGTAGTGGAAAGTGCGGGCGATCAGGTCGTCCGGATCCTGTTTGCAAACACAGTGTTCGAGAGTCGTCTGGCAGCTGAATGTAGTGATCTGGTTGTAATGGTGAGCAGCGAAAGCCACAGCCGAGATGCAGAGGATCAGGCCAAGGGCGCACAGCAGGAAGTACATCAGCTACAGAAAAAAGGCCAACACATCCTCGTTAAACATAGCTGAGGTTTAAGCCACTTGAACTGTATTGGTGTTCACCTTTGATAGGGATTGAGGTGCAGGCAGACCATGACCTAACAAATGGCAGAACAGTCTCAAGACTGACTGGCTCAATCCTGTTTCCATGTATTTTTTATTATCCATCCACAAGACATGGCTGGAAGGTTTAACCAATCTCCAAATATGTGCTTATTTCGTAGAATTTATAAAGGTTTATTATATTCTAATTTAACCTTACATAAAATGCAAACCAGGTATTGGTACTCTGATGAGGATCGCTCTGTTTACAATTGACACACAGAAAATAGGAGGAGGCCATTCGGCCCTTCGAGCCCGCTCTGCCATTCAATCTGATCATGGCAGATCCTCAATCCCAACTTTCTCCCCTACCTCTTGATATCGTTAAAATCTAAAAAAAAATGCATTTCTTTCCTGATTATATTCATTGAATTGGCCTCCACAACCTTCCGTTTTCCACAGATTTCCACAGGTTCACTACCCTGAGAATGAAGAAATATTTCCTCACCTCAGTCCTCTACCCCATATCCTGAGACTGTGTGCCCTCGCTCGAGACTCCCCAACTAACATCCTCCCTGTCTAACATATAGCCTGCGAGGGCTTTACTCAGTTTTGGTGTACTCTGTGGTGAGAAGCCTTTGGACAGTGGTCCTGACAATACCAGTGACTACACAAAACTTTAATGTGTTAGAGTTATAGATTTGTACAGCAAGGAAACAGATTCTTCGGTCCATGCCAACTAGATATCCTAAATTCATTCAATCCCATTTGCCAGCATTTGGCCCATATCCCTTTAACCCTTGCTATCCATAGAAACCAGAAAACTAACCAGACTAACAAGGATTGAAGCTAATTAGTTCCCTCACACCTGTAGTCGCACACACACATGCACGCACACACATACACACACACTCACACACACACACTCACACACAAACTGAACAGCAGCACCAACTTAGTTCAGGTCAGTGATATCATTTCATTGTTATTTTATTGAAATCACCAAATTACTTCAACTTTGTTGCTGTATGTCATCTAGACATTAAGAAGTTCATGTTCATTTTATGATGTATAGTTGACTGACAGCATCTCCCCAGACCGAAATTAGGACATTCTGTGAAATTTCACTGATTCTAGTCTCTGTCAGTATAATTCTCACACAGGAATTCACACATAGAGAGTATAAACAACAGACATGTCTGGGTCAGTCAAATGTTGTGTATGTATCTTTACCTGCCCTCAGATCACCCCATGAGAGTTTATAACTTTTGAAGTTCACTCACCTTTGACTTGTGAATGTCAAGCCTTCAGTATCTCCACCATTTGATTCTAGAATTTAGAATGTGCCAGTCTGCATTACCTGGTCTTATCTGTAGCTTTTGACTAGGCCCATGGGTGTCCTTCACTGAACTGGTGAGCCTCCTTCAACAGTTGTTGTTGATCTCAGTGTACATCTCGGGGACCAGTCCCTCACGCACAGTAATGGAGCTGCTCAGGCAGAATCTCAATAAAAATGATTGAAGATCTCTCTCTCTCTCTCTCTACAGACCTGATTTACAAAGGGCCCATTCCATAACTTTATCACCCCACTGGGGCAATTGGGAAGGCATTGTTGGGTCTTCTTTCTGAATTACTGAGGAATGCAGAGTGGAGTTCCCCCATTTGGGATGTTAGGGAAAGGGAGCAGGATTCTGACTCAGTAACAAGTGACATACCAAGAACAATACAGCACAGGAACAGGCCCTTCGGCCCTTCAAACCCTGCACCAACATATTTTTCCCTTCAATACTAAAACGGTCTTCACTTACAGGATCCATATCCCTCTATTCCCTTCCTATTCATATATTCATCCTGGTGTTCTTTTGAATGCTACTATTGTGCCTATAGTTATAGTGCATATGGTTCCATGTCAGGGCAGTGATCTTACAGTGGTGATGCTCCTGTAAAATCTGTTGACTGTGTCATACAAGATTGGAGAGGTCTCAGATTTGTCTAAGGAGCCTTGCTGCAGTATATCTTCTAGATGGTAGACACTGCTGCTACTGAGTATCATTGCTGGAGGAAGTCAATATGTAAGATGGTAGGTATAGTGCTAATCAAGGGGGCAAAATACATTATCATTATACAAATGGGTTTGTTGGTCTTTATCCAGTAGACTTTAGAGTTTTCAATTTTTCAAGCCAGATCTCCATCTTTAGACATTGTCATCAGTTTGGGCCTGAAAAGACTTACACAGAAATTGTTTCGGGGACTTACACCAACACTGACAATCTGATGGCTATTCTCAGCAGCCATGAGGTAACCAGGTATCAGTGCAGGACATTCCTGATGAAGAGCTTATGCTCGAAACGTCGACTCTCCTGCCCCTCGGATGCTGCCTGACTGGCTGTGCTTTTCCAGCACCACATGTTTTGACTCTGATCTCCAACATCTGCTCACTTTCTCCACCCATGCAGGACAGCAAATGTCAATGAATGCCTGTAGGGGGCAGGATTGTGCGAACCTGCTGACACAGCCCCTTCGTTTTCCACAGGGCTAAACATTTTCCGACTCTCTCAGTGCTCCCTCTGATGGGCCACCCTTGCTGAAGAGCTTGCATACACCGAATTCTCTAATTCTCATAAGCAGACATCTCTGGGAGAGCTGGAATACTCTTTGGAGTGATTGTTACAATTGTCACCATCAACAACCGTGCCAGAGGGCGGCACGGTGGCACAGTGGTTAGCACTGCTGCCTCACAGCGCCGGGTTCAACTCCCGCCTCAGGCGACTCTCTGTGTGGAGTTTGCACATTCTCCCCGTGTCTGTGTGGGTTTCCTCCGGGTGCTCCGACACACATGCATTCCCCAGTCTCACACACAGTTCCACAGTCTCACAAAGACATGGTCTCAAAAGGATACAACATACATGAAGTTCCACACTCTCACAGGCACGCAGATCGACACACGCTGATACACCAGTCTCACACATGTAGTATGGCATGTACGTGTAGTCTGACACACAAGCACCTGGTCCCACACCCAGTCAGTCCCACAAAGGCACAATATTTCTGCAGTCCTACACACACAGATAGACACACACTCATAATCTCGGAACTGGGCGTATTTAAGACTAAATGTAAAGACCATAAGATGTAGCAGCAGAATGAGGCCATTCAGTTCATCGAGTCTGCTACACCATTCGATCATGACTGATATGTTTCTCAATCCAATTGTTCTGCCTTCTCCCTGTAACCGTCATTCCCCTTATAACCAAGAACCTATCTATCTCTGTCTTAATACACTCAATCAGTTGGCCTCCACTGTCTTCTGCAACATTGAATTCCATAGATTCACCACCCTCCGGCTGAAGACATTCCTCCTCCTCATCTTACTCCTCGAGGATCGTCCCTTCACGCTGAAGCTGTGATCTCAGGTTGTACTTGTCTCAGTCTCTGCTACTAGTGAAAACATCTTTTCCATGTCCATTCTTTCCAGTATTCTGTAAGTTTTTCAGTCAGATCCGCCCCTCATCTTTCTAAACTCTGAGGGCAAACCCAGAGTCCTCAACTGCTTCTCATATACCAAGCCCTTCATCCGTGGGGATCATTCTTATACACCTCCTCCGGAGACCCCATCCAATGCTAGCACATCCTTCATTTGGTACAGTGCCCCAAACTGCTCACGATATTCCAAACGCAATCTGACCACAGCACTATACAGCTTTAGCAGTACATCCCTGCTCTTGTATTCTGACCCTCTCAAACTGAATGCTAACACTACATTTGCCTTCGTAGCTGCCAACTGAACCCCCATGTTAACCTTAAGAGAATCCTGAGCTCGGACTTTTAAGTCCCTTTGTGCTTCAGCTTTCTGAAGCCTTTCCCCATTTCAAAAATAGTCTATGCCACTATTCGTGTGACCAGAGTGCATAACCTCACTCTTTCCCACATTGACATCCATCTGCCCACTCTTCTAGGAGACAGTGAGGACTGCAGATGCTGGAGATCAGAGTTGAGGGTGTGGTGCTGGAAAAGTACAGCAGGTCAGGCAGCATCCGAGGAGCAGGAGAATCAATGTTTCCGGCTGAGTCCTTCATCCTGATGCTTTTCCAGCAACACACTCTCAAAACTGCCCACTCTTCTAACCTGTCCAAGTCTTTCTATAGCCTGCCCACTTCTTCAACACTACCTGTCCCTCCACTTTGTCACAGAATTTACAGTACAGAGGAGGCCATTCGACCCATCATGCCTGTACTGATTCCTGAAAGAGCGACCCAGCTAGTCCCATTTTTCAGTCGTATCTCTGTAGCCCACGAAATTCATCACTTTCAAATATATGTAGACATCCCGCCTTTGAAACTTCCTATGGAAGCCACCTCCACCTTTCTCTGAGACAGCACATGCAAACTCATAACAGCTCTCTGAGCAAACAAATTTCTCCTCATCTCACTCCGAGCTGTCTTGCTGCTAATCTTGAAATTGTGACACCCTCCCCCCCCCCCAATTACTGACATACTAACTAGTGGAAACTGAATAACCTTCTTTACGGTGTTAAAATTGTGCAAAATTTTGAACTCCTCAATAAAGTCATCTCTCAATCTTCTCCGCTCAAAGTTGAGAGTGTGTTGCTGGAAAAGCACAGCAGGTCAGGCAGCATCCGAGGAGCAGGAGGGTCATTGTTTCCCGCCAGAGCTCTACATCATTCCTGATGAAGGGCTCTGGCCCGAAACGTCGATTTTCCTGCTCCTCGAATGTTACCTGACCTGCTGTGCTTTTCCAGTAACACACTCTCAACTCTGATCTCCAGCATCTGCAGACCCCACTGTCTCCTTCTCTGCTCCAAGTCCAATCTATCTAATCTTTCCTTGTATCTAAATCCCTCATTCCTAATGTCATCCTAGTAAATCTCCTTCGCACTCTCTCCAGGGCTTTAACATCCTTCCTTAAATAAGATGTCCGTAACTGAACACAATACTCCAAGTGTGGCCTGATCAATGATTTGGAGAGCTGTAATGTCACTTCCTTGCTTTTATACTCTACGCCACTCTTTATAAGCCTAAGGATCCTAGAAGCTTTCTTAAGAACTGGTCCAACTTGCCTGGCTACCTTCAGAGAGTTCTGTGCTTGAACTCGAACACCGGCTGGTCACCGGAGCTGTACAAAGCTAAACAAGTACACTCTGACAGCAGCAGAGTCAGCAAGACACCAATAATAATTACATGATTTCAAAAAGTGGAAACTTTGATGAAATTCCATTCCAGACAATTACATTGTAATAGCACCAACATTTCCCTCCCCTCTCCCTCTGTCCTGGTTCCTCATCTGAAGTCGCGCTTGATTCCCGGTCAGTGTTCCAGGATCTAGGAATCAGACACCTTCGGGACACTCCCAGAAGCACTTTGTAGCCAATCGAGTATTCCTGAAGTGCAGTCACGCTGTTAACATGAGAAAACATTGCAGCCTATTTGGGCACAGGAAGATCCCATCAACGGCAATGCAATTCATAAGAGGGTACTCTGCTGGTGTCAGTGAGGCGAAAACTTTGGTCTGTACACTGTGAGAACATTTCACACGGTGCAGTGGGGTCACCCCATGATGTTCTGTCAGACAGCTACTTGTTGTCGTAGTTTAGATTGATGTATGTTCTTAACTTCCTTTTCCTCCCCTGATACAGGAATTCTCTACAAAGAGGGTACTCTGCTGGTGTCAGTGAGGCGGAAACTTTGGTCTGTACACTGTGAGAACATTTCACACGGTGCAGTGGGGTCACCCCATGGTGTTCTGTCAGACAGCTACTTGTTGTCGTAGTTTAGATTGACGTATGTTCTTAACTTCCTTTTCCTCCCCTGATACAGGAATTCTCTACATTCTGGTCTTCCCTTGAAACCTCCTCCATCTCACAGGGAAAAAGTGAGGATGGCAGATGCTGGAGATCAGAGTCGCAAGTGTGGTGCTGGAAAAGCACAACCGGTCATGCAGCATCCGAGAAGCAGGAGAGTCGATGTTTCGGGCATAAACTCTGATTCCCGATGAAGGGCATATGCCCGAAATGTCGATTCTCCTGCTCCTCGGATGCTGCCTGACTGGCTGTGCTTTTCCAGCACCACACTTGCCCCCCTCCCCGCACCCCCCAACCCTCCACCTCACAATCCAATTGAAGTCTACAGCTTATATTTGAGAGAACGATAAGTCTTCATCTATCCAAAATCATTCCAGTGGTCTAATGCAATACAACATTAAACCACCTCTAGCTTGTGCAATAAAACACAATTAACTTGTACTGATATCACTACATAGTCAACCTGCCATTGTGAAATAAATTGTAGCTGTGAGCACCAGATGTTTTAATTGGCTAGAGGTATTGTGTTAAGGACAAACAGTTAGTATGCAGTACACCTTTAAGAGACATGCTCAAGCTGTTATCGTCATATCAGAGGATGTGAGCTGAGGTTAGAAAGGTCTCAGACTCCATCATTATTGGAGCCGCTTGAAGCATGAAATGCTGCTGGAATGTACTACTGTTTTTAACCAAATAGCTTAGCGTTAGTTCAGACAGTGACATGCCAGTGACTGTAATATATGAATATATCAGTAACAAGGATCTATTGAATCTTTCAATGCTAAGATATCCAAGTCTAATTCTCATATTATGAGACATAACATAAGTTTTAGTGTTAAGAGTGTGTGTTGTAAAAGCACAACAGGTCAGGCAGCATCTAAGGAGCAGGAAAATCAACGTTTCAGGCTAGAGCCCTTCATCAGGAATCCTTATGCCCGAAATGTCGATTTTCCTGTTCCTCGAATGCTGCCTGACCTGCTGTGCTTTTCCAGCACCACACTCTCAACTCTGATCTCCAGCATCGGCAGACCTCACTGTCTCCTATAATATAAGTTTACCCCAACAGGTAGAAACATCCTGCTGAAAGCAACAGTCCACAAGCTGCCTTTATTAGATGAGGCATGGGGTTTACCAGCAGGAAGACAGGGCTGGGAGTGTAGAAAACCTTGGCTACAGTATTGAGTATAGTTCTGGAATCCACATTCTAGAAGGGAAGTGATAGCACCGGAGAGGGTGCAGAGGGGATCTACCAGAATGTTGCTTGGCCTGGAGAGTTTCAGTTATGAAGACAGACGAGACAGCCAACGTTGAAAAGCTTGAGGCATGTGGTAACGCCCTGGTCCTGGCCAGGGTTTCCAAATGCAGCCGGTCTGGCCTATTCTCCAGCGACAGTACACCCTGGGAAGAAGCCAGATCACTGGGCAATCTGCAGCCCCACTGGTTGGGCATTCTGACACGGACGTTTTTTTTTTTAAAAAAACTTATTTTAAAAAGAAAGGCTTGCATTTATATTGCCTTTCACGACCACAGAATATCCCAAAGTACTTAACAGCTGGTGAATGAATCACTGTTTCCAAATGCAGTCACTGTCGTAATACAGGAAGCATGGCAGCCAATATATGCACAGCAAGTTTCCACAAACCTCAACGTGATAATAATGGCCAGCTAATCTATTTGAGTAATGTTGACATATGCAACAGCCAGGGCACAGGGAAAATGCAAAGGTTTGAAATAGTGCCATGGAATTTCTTTAACACTGACCGCAAAAGCAGAGACCCCGATTATCCTATCGTCCCAAAAGGTGGCACTCCTGAAAGTGCAGCAGGCACTCAGTTACTGCAAAGGAGTGACGCAGGACTCCGTGCTCTACGGTCTGTTCCCTGGGACGCACACCGAGACGAACATCAACTGTACCTGGAGGATCATCAACTCGGTGAAGGACGCTCTCTGGGTGGTCCGAAACCTGCTGATCTTCCAGCTGAAGGAGTTGACCCCGACTGAGTGTTGCAGACTGGCACGTTCCAAGGTCCAGGAATACGTGTTGAGGGATGCGCTGGAGCTTGGGGCAGCTGCCGCCAAGGCGCGGTGGGGAAAGACCACCTGCCTGCCTAAAGAAGAACAGGGGGCCCACGCAGTCATTTGGGCTCTGCTGACCCCTCAGCTAAATATATGGACATATGATGGCTAAACGTACAGACCTGTGTATACAAATGATAAATTCTGATCTCTGTATGTAAATGTTTACATATGTTTGGCATGACCATCAAATTATTTCATGAATAAAGTATATTTTTGAAATAAGAAAAGGTCACTCTTGATTTTAATGTGTCTCAAGTGAGACTTGAACATACAACCTCCTGACTGGCACACAATGGCACCCGGGCTGGAACCTTCCTTTCACTGAGCTGTAAAAAGAAATTAATCCCCACCTATATATTTGCCCAATCTTCATGCCCATTGAGGTGACAAATACCTAGGGTATGGCTGTCTCTCTACAGAACAACTGGCCAAGAGAGATGACATGAAGGTAAGTGCTGATCACAAATTGCAAAACAGAAAGTAAGCATACAAATCATTTTGTGTTTAGCCACATTCCCTTTCAAAAAATTTCAGACATAAATAAAAATGCAAGGATTAGCACTGATGTGTACTCATTTAACAATAACAGCAGAACTTGCTGGAAAAGCTCAGCAGGTCTGGCAGCACCTGTGGAGGGAAATCAGAGTTAACGTTTCGGGTCCAGTGACCCTTCCTCAGAATTTGGATTTATTTGGTGTCCTTATCACACTTGGGGCATCTCAAGGTGTCTCATAGGAGCACCAGCAATAAACAAAGTCCGACCCTTAACCACGGAAGAAGGTATTAGGTTACGGAATGGGTATAATTCTGGGTTTTAAGAAGCATAATCAGAGAAGAAGAGAAAGGTTAAGAGGTGAAGACTTTTAGGGGGAAGAGGCAATTCTAAAGAGTACTGCCCAGACGGTCACAGTGTAGCCAACAATAGTAGAATGAAAGAAATAAAGTTTATTTTGTGTTTATATGTTTTGGAACACTTTTTCCAAATAGTGCATGAAAAATGTTCCTATCAGTTTAAATAATGAGGACTGCCAGGAATAAGACATCCCTTTATACCTCAACTGGAATGTCAAGTAACCTAGCTGTTGCTAAATCTCTTAGCTTTTAACTTTTATCGTTTCTCAATGGAGAGGTGAGGTAGTGAGAGTTGGGTTCAAAGTCTCTGGTCAGTCTCAAATCTGGTTGCATTCATTAACAAAACTGATGTCATAGAAGAAGGACTCGATTAAGAGTACTTCATTAAATCATTTATTTATTCACTTCTAGCAGATATGAGTTAGTGTTCGTGACCAAAACAATGTATTTTTGAAAAATCCTCAAATTAGAATCTCTACAGTACAGAAAGAGGCTATTTGGCCCATCATGTTTACACTGAGTCTCACAAGAGCATCCTACTCAGGTCCCACCCTTTCCCTGTAATTACCAGAGCTAATCCCCCTAGCCAAGGATCTAAAGGGTACAGGGAATAAAAAAATGATCGCCAGGGTCAGGCTTCAGTTGCAAAGATAGGCTGGAAAAACCAGGGCCATTTTCTCCAGAGGAGAGAGGCTCAGAGGAGATTTACAAGAGTAAGTTCGTACAGCACAGTAACAGACCCTTTGGTCCAACCAGTCCATGCCAAACATAATCCCAAACTAAACTGGTTCCACCTGCCTGCTCTTGGCCCATAACCCCTACAGGTACTTATTCATGTACTTATCCAAATGTCTTTCCTATTCATGTACTTATCCAAATGTCTCTTAAACGTTGTACTTGTACTCGCATCCACCACTTCCTTTGGAAGTACGCGGACCCCCTTGTCTTGAAATCCCACACCCTAGGGAAAAAACAGCTGACATTAACTCTATCCATACCCCTCATTATTTTATAAACTTCTATAAAGGCGCCTCAGAGATGGTCAAAATGGCCAAGAGGTTCAGACAGAGTTGGTAGGAGGAAACAGTTGCCAGTGGGAATGGGTCACAAATGAGAAGGGACACATTTACAACGGTCACTGAAAGATGCAATAGTAACACGTGGATCAACTTTTTCACAGAGTCATGATGTTTAATGCAATGCCTGAGACTGTGCAGGTGGCAGATTCAGTCACAGCCATCAATAAGAAATTCAATAATTATCTTAAAAGGAAAAGATTTGAAGGGGTTCAAGGTAAAGGCAGAGGAGTGAGACGAGCTGAGGAGCTCTGTCAGAGGGTTAGCATGGACACAGTGGGATGAATGGCCTCTGTACTGTAACCATTCTGTGATACAACGATTTAGGCCTGTGTAGTAATGAATGTCCTGCGGAAGGTAAGTTTTTATTTCGTCACCAGGAATGTGCTATTGATAAGTTAGTCCATGAGATTGACACAATCAAACTTTCTAAAGATTTATGAAACACTTCACTACTTTTATGACAACTGGCGATGCTCCAGTTCATTCCATAACACCTTAACTTGGCGATGGATGTGTAGAAAAACAGGTTATCTGCCTGGGGAACTTCAACAATTGAAAGCAATTAATTCATCAGCAACAGCCCAGTCTATAAACTGTGGTGGTATCTCATCTGAATGAGGAGTGGACAAATTGGTGAATAGATAGGCTGTTATCATGCCCAATTGCATAGGTTAGTGAGACTAGAATACATACTGATGAGACTGTTACTTGATTTCAGTCATCAATTAATTACCTTTATGATGAACTGTAACGTTGTCTTCTCGTCGACTTGGTAAGTGATGCAGTACATGTAGAATCCAAGTAATGCCGCCACACAGATCTGGAAAGTAAAATTTCCGTGTGAAACATGTAGACAGCTTTTTTGTTTAAAGGTTCATCATAGCTTTTACGGAATGTTACTCAGGCATTCCTCACACTGCAGCATTACAGGAAACATTCATACTCTATATTAACAGATAAGCATCTTGCTTCTGCACATCAGGCAAACAATATTTATAAAGGATCCAATGACTAGAACCTCAATATTTACCTTCAGCATGACACACTTTAATTAATGGGCACTCTGCTCAGAATAACGTTAATCTGTTGGTATATATCCTTCTTGGCAAGTATGCGTGATTTAAAATGTGAGTGATGTTTTATGACCATTTTGTGTGCAACATTTATGGGGAAACATAAGCAGGGTGATATGACTGACAGTCAGTCACCGAAGCAAACCATCCAGCCCTTGAGACCCTAAGATCTTTTGTAGTGACGTGTAGACTCACTCTGAATGCCAGCTCGTTCAAATTAAAATCCTCAAACAAATTCGTAAACACCCTCAAAGAAATTCAAGGTGGCCAGCGTTATTCCCAAGTCCATTGTCACTATCATCAGGAATTACGGAAGAATCTGGTCTACCTGTTCTGGAAAGCTCCTTCGACAGGCCCTTCATAAAGCATCAGTGTTAGAAATGGCCACCAGTAATCTTTCCTTGGCTGAAGTTAAAATATGCCAACCCCAGACGGCCTCCTGTTCTGAGTTTCCAACAGACTGGTGAGAGAAACTGTTTGTAAAGTGGAGAAAACTCAAAGGAAGTGTCTGAAACCATCTGCCAGGAAACACTGCAACACTGAAACAGTTTAATTTTCCTTCTGAGTGTGACGGCCACATTATCAAAGTTGGCAGTTCCTCCCCTTCCATTCTGGCCTTGGCTGGATTGGCAGTGAGCTATCTCATGGATGAACTGTGCTGACTGGACTGACTGGCTTGCTGAGAACTTCAGAGAGCCTGTATGTGAATATACTTTCCTCTGTTCCAAATTAAAAGCAGCTGCACTTCAGAGACTGAATTGAAAAGTGCAAACTTGTTCCTTCAGGTCCTGGGGAAACATTTGCCTCCAGGTTACAATCTGCTCAAGGGTAACTTTGATCTGCCCCTCCCCAGCTTGTGACAGGGAGGTAACCACCTTACCTTAGGAGGTCCAGGGACCGAGCACACTGGGGAAATCAGACCGGACTTCAAAAGTGATAGAGGTTTACTGTATGGAAACATGCCCTTGGGACCAATTTGTCAGTGCCACCCAGTTTTCACAATTGATCTAGTCTCAGCTGCCTGCGTTTCGGCCATGTCCCTCCATACATGCCCATCCATGTACCTGCCCAGATGTTTTTTTTTTAACGTATTCGCTTCCACCACCACCTCTGGCAGCCCCTTCCAGATACCCACCACCATCTGTATGGAAAACATTGTCTCTCTGGGTCCTTTTTGTATCTCTCCCCTCTCATTTTAAACCCACGCCCTCTAGTTTTAGACTCCCCTAACATGGGGAAAAGCTGTGGCTATCTACCTTATTTATGCCTCTCAGAGGAGGTCAAACGCCCTTACCCATGAGCCCTCCTTGCCAACCTCTGCCCCACCCCCTCCCACGCCTTGCCAACTCTTCATAGTCACCCACCCTCCAACAGCCCAGCCCAGCCCTCGGCACTTACATGCCCATTCATCCAAATACCTACTGCATTGGCACTTGAGGGGACCGTGATGTTATGGGGAGGGAGATACATATTGGCATGAAAGAGAGGAGCAGAGAACTGGGAATTGTGAGCATGGTGAAGGACTGACAGGAGACTAGCGAGGGCCTAAAACGTAAGCTAATAACTGGGACAAAGCCCCAGGCAGTCTAAAGAGAAACATTTAACCACCGCTACATTTGTCTACCTCTGTGACTGTCATTGAGTAACTCTGGGGTAAGTGCAAAATGTGGGACTGACTGAAGACCTTATAAACTGTGGGGAATGATCATGACAACTTGCCCTGAACGAAAGTCCAGCCACCCTGCCTGCCCTCAGTCTCTGATAAATAACCAGTTCCCAAATCTGAAAGGGCCCTGGGGAAGGAGGGATCTGAAATACAAGATTAATTGTAATTCGAGCAGAATGCAAGACAAACACAGAGACTGTGAGGTGGAGGAATTCACTTCCAGGAACAGTGGCTGGGACAGGAACTATGCTGATATTTAAGATAAATCAGGAGTGGCACAGTGGCTCAGTGGTTAGCACTGCTGATTTGCAGCACTAGGGACCCAGGTTCGATTCCAGCCCTGGGTGACTGTCTGTGTGGAGTTTGCACATTTTCTCCATGTTTGCTTTGGAACTCTGGTTTCCTCCCACAGTCCAAAGATGGTATGCAACTAGCTGAACTGGCCACGCTAAATTGCCCTGTACTCTCCAGGGGATGTGCAGGCCAGGTGGATTAGCCATGGGAAATGAGAGGTTACGGGGATAGGGTGGGGCAAGTGGGATGTTCTTCGGAGGCTTGGCACAGATTCAATAGGGCCGAATGGTCTCTTTCTACACTGTAGGGATTCTATGAATCTAGACTAGACGGGGGGGATGAAGGAAAGTGGGCTTTTAGGAAAGGGCAAGTGAGTAAAGGTGACTGAACCGAATTGCTCCCGTGGAACTATCAGTTGGATGGGCTGGACAATCTATTCCAAGATTGCGACTTCTAACTTGGCAAAGCCAACTGTCAACAGGAGGTGGACATGACCCAGGAAGGACAATGCAGACAAAAATCCCCAAGGATGGAAGCCCTTCAGTGGAAAGGAAATATCCTGGGCGATAATTTAACGCAGAAACATTTTTCAGTGTGCAAGCAGCAAAACAATTAGGCTTGGCACAGATCACCATAACAGGTCAGGCAGCATCTGAAGAGCAGGAGAGTCTCCATTTCAGACATGGGAGGGGGTGGTGCTGTGAGATAAATATCTCTCTCTCTCTCTCTCTCTCTCTGCAACCACCAGGCTGTGCCTATCACCTTCCCAGCTACCTCACCCCCACCTTCCTAATAGGAGGGTAGGGGTGAGGTAGCTGGGAAGGTGATCGGCACAACCTGGGGGTTGCAGAGAGAGAGATTTTCCCTCCACTCCACATTCCTGATGAAGGACTTTTGCCCGAAACGTTGACTCTCCTGCCCCTCGGATGCTGCCTGACCTGCTGTGCTTTTCCAGCACCACACTTTTTGACTCTGATCTCCAGCATCTGCAATCCTCACTTTTTCCTTTAGAACATAGAACAGTACAGCACAGTACAGGCCCTTCAGCCCTCAATGTTGTGCCGACCTTTTATCCAGTTCTAAGATCAGACTAACTACATACCCTTCATTGTACTAACATCCATGTGCCTAACCAAGAGTCGCTTAAATGTCCCTAATGTCTCTGACTCTACTACCACTGCTGGCAGTGCATTCCACACACCCACCACTCTGTGTGAAGAACTGACCTCTGACATCTCCCCTAATGTCAGTACTAATGTCAGCTCTGTCTTCAATTGCTGCAAACATATTGAAACGCTATAATAATGAGAAAGCCTGGGCTTTTGTCCAAGTGAAAATGAACTCCCTATTCTCCAACCAGACAAGATGCATTTGCAGAAATTCTGGGCTGGAGACAGTGGGGTTCGGACTGAATCTCTCCCCCTGCCTCAGAGCAGGAAACAGGCCTATCCTGGGATGAGGGGGAACTGCACAAAGGTTAGATTCATGGATCTGAGACCTAGACCAACAAATTTCCAGAACAAAAAAAATTAACATTTTTAACAAGGAGACACTTTGAGCCTTTAAAGTTGCAATTACTTTTGAACCAGAAGCTGTACACTAACTTTGTAATTTATTTAAAGCCTCTGCAGAATCTGTGATTTTTTTATATTGTAAAGATATGTGGAAGGACTTTTAAGCGTATCCATTGATTGTAAGTAAGATGGTAAATAAGAAATAAGAATGGGAGTTGGCCATTCGGCCCCTCGAGCCGGCTCCTCCATTGAATAAGATCATGGCTGATGTGACACTCCTCACATCCACTTTCCTGCACTTTCCCTGTAACCTGATTCCCTGACTGGTCAAGAATCTCTCTCTCCCAGCCTTATACCTACAAATGGACCCTGCCCTACAGCAAGGAGCTCCAAAGACTCATAACTCTGAGAGAAGAAATTCCTCCTCCTCTCAGTTTTAAACTGGCTCCCTTTTATTCTGAGACTGTGCCTTCTGGCCCTAGACTCTCCCATGAGGGGAAACATCCTCTCAGCATTGACCCTCTCAGGCCCATTAAGATCATTCTTCTAAACTCCAGTGAGCAACTCAATCTGTTTGCCTTTGCTCTTAAGACAATTTCTCCTCACCAGGGATCATCTCAACGAACCTTCTCTGAACTGCCTCCAATGGAATAATATCTTGCCTTAAACAAGGGGACCAAACACATGTGGTCTCAACAGCACTTTGTACAGTTGCAGTAAGACTTCCTTACTCTTCTACTCCAACCCCCTTGAAATAAGGGCCAATATTCCTTTAGCTTTCCTGTTTACCTGCTGCCCTTGTTTGTGGCTCTCTGTGTTTCATGCACAAGTTCCCCAGAGTTCTTTTAGACTGCAGTTTTACTTCATTTAAATACTACCGTTCTTTTGTTCTCCCTACCAAAATGAACACCTTCACGTTTTCCCACATTATACTCCACATGTCAACTTTTCACCCATTTACTTAACCTGTCGCTATCTCTCTAAACTGTTTGTATCCCTCTCACAACCTCACTTCCCCCTATTTTTGTGTTGTCTGCAAACTAGTTATTAATGGTAATAGGACAACCTCATACTCATTATTAGAAAATAATAGTTAATCCTTATAGGAACTTTGTCTTATTAGAGTTCATTAATCTTTATTATATAACTATCAATGTTACTTTATTACTGACTCAATAAATCACGACCATAAGATTAAAACCCTGCACCACACATTTACAAAATAATAAAGGATTTGCATCTTATTACTAATATCTTCAAAATCGAGACTGAGAGGTCTTCCAGGTTTGGGGGAGAAATTAACCGTTGGATCTCTCAACATTAAGGTTTTTTTTGGTACTGACGCTATAACATTTTTCTATCTTTGGGCATTCTGGAAACCAGAACAGTCTTGTTGCAGGACCACATTCTGCCTCCCCAGTCATCGGCAATGGTTCAAAATGGGCTTTCCCACTTCAAAGACTCATTATGCTGTGTTGCATTATGTTGCACAGACTCTGAAGCACAGAAAGAGGCCATTCACTGACTAGGCCAGTGCTATGCTCCAAGTGAGCCTTTTCCTACCAACTTCAACAAACCCAATATCCTCCTAATTCTTAATGCGTTTTGCGTTTTATCGAGATTGCCAGAATCCATGGAATCCCTACAGTGTGGAAACAGGCCCTTCGGCCCAACAAGTCCACACTGACCCTCTGAAGAGTAAACCACCCAAACCCATTCCCCTACCTTATTACTCTACATTTACCCCTGACTAATGCACCTAACCTACACTTCCCTGAACACTATGGGCAATTTAGCGTGGCCAATCCACCCAACCTGCACATCTTTCGATTGTGGGAGAAAACCGGAGCACCCAGAGGAAACCCACGCAGACACGGGGAGAATGTGCAAACTCCACACAGACAGTCGCCCGAGGCTGGAATCGAACCCGGGTCCCTGGTGCTGTGAGGCAGCAGTACTAACCATTGAGCCACCGTGCTGCCGTAATGAGATGCCAGCTCATTGCTGGGAGTGAGTTGAAGTGCTGAGACATGGGTTCAAATCCTACCACAGTAGCTGTTAGAATTTACAGTAAATTAATGGAAAAAATCTGGAACAGAAAATTAGTTTCAATAAAGCCATCAACAAGAAAACTATTGTCAGGAAAAACCAATCTGGTTCTCCATTGCCTCATACAGGAGTATTGTTCTGATTCTGAAATGGCCTCTCATTTCAAGGCAATCAGGGTTAGGAAACAAATGCTAGCCTTGCCAATGACGCCCATATATCCCGGACATTTTTTTTTAAAATGCTGCTCACTTCATCTGCTCCATATGTGAGAGATTCTCTGTTTGTGTGTGTGTGCGTGCAAATAAATAAATAATTCTGTGTATGTATGGATCAGCGAGTGATTAGGTGTGTATAGGTATGTGGTTCTGTATGTACTGTGAGTGAACAAGCATGTGTGTGTGTGCGTGCGTGCGTGAGAGAATAATTCTGTGTGTGACTGAAAGTGAGTCAAAAACACACACAGACATCCACTACACCTTCCCCATGGAAAATGAGGATTATTCTCTTTCGGGGTCAGTCTACTAGTGATTTGCACACTTATTTCAAATGTCCCAAGGACAGTTTAGAGGGCGCACTGCCACAGGGTAAACCAAATCTGACATTAGTTTAATTCAGCTCCTTTGTTGACCCACTCCCATCATCTCGACTGGAGTTGGTGCCTAATCTATATCTCTCTCTATCGTCTTCTTAACCAAGCAAAAGGTTTTATCAGTTAGCTTTGCTGCTTGACACCTAAATGATAATTAATTTTAAGTGATCAATTTATTTTGCTTTTGAATTGTTTATTGTTTCTGAAATTCCCATTTACTATTGCTCCAAACTTTATCAGAGTCATACAGCATACAACCAGACCCTTCAGTCTGAACAGTCCATGCTGAACAAAATCCCAAACTAAACTAGTCCCACTGGCCTGCGCTTGGCCCACAACCCCCCAAGCATTCCCTATTCATGTACACATCAAAATGTCTTTTAACCACTGTAACTGTACCCACACCCAACACTTCTTCCGGAAGTTCATTTTACACACAAACCACACCGAGTGTAAAAACATTGCCCCTCGTGTGTTTTTAATATCTTTCCCCTCTCACCTTAAAAATATGCCCCCAAGTTTTGAAGTCCCCAATCCTAGGGAAAAGACACCTCCCATTCACTTTACCCCTCACTATTTTATAACCTCCTCTGCTCCAGTGAAAAAAGCCCAGCTTATCCAGTCTCTCCTTATAACTCAAATCCTCCATTCTGAGAAGAGTCATAGAGATGTACAGCACAGAAACAGACCCTTCAGTCCAACCCGTCCATGTCAACCAGATATCCTAAATTAATCTAGTCCCATTTGCCGGCACTTGCCACATATCCCTCTAAGTTGAGTGTGGTGCTGGAAAAGCACAGCAGGTCAGGCAGCATCTGAGGAGCCAGATGCCCGAAACAATAGACAATAGGTGCAGGAGTAGGCCATTCTGCCCTTTGAGTCTGCACCACCATTCATTATGATCATGGCTGATCATCCTTAATCAGTATCCTGTTCCTGCTTTATCTCCATAACCCTTGATTCCACTATCCTTGAGAGCTCTATCCAACTCTTTCTTAAATGAATCCAGAGACTGGGCCTCCACTGCCCTCTGAGGCAGAGCATTCCACACAGCCACCACCCTCCTCATCTCTGTCCTAAATAGTCTATCCCGTATTTTTAAGCTGTGTCCTCTGGTTCGGCACTCACCCATCAGTGGAAACATGTTTCCTGCCGCCAGAGTGTCCAATCCTTTAATAATCTTATATGTCTCAATCAGATCCCCTCTCAGTCTTCTAAACTCAAGGGTATACAAGTCCAGTCGCTCCAGTCTTTCAGTGTAAGGTAATCCTGCCATTCCAGGAATTGACCTCGTGAACCTACGCTGCACTCGTAGCATCGACTTTCCTGCTCCTCGGATGCTGCCTGACCGGCTGTGCTTTTCCAGCACTACACTCTCAACTCTAATCTTCAGCATCTGCAGTCCTCACTTTTGCCACATCCCACTAAACTCTTCCTATTCATGTACCCATCCAGATGCCTTTTAAGTGTTGTAATTGTACCAGCCTCCCCCACTTCCTCTGGCAGCTCATTCCATACATGCATCACCCTCTGTGTGAAAAAATTGCCCCTTAAGTTCCTTTTAAATCTTTCCCCTCTCACCTTAAACTTAGCCCTCTGGACTCTCTATTTTCATGTACCACTTATCCATGTTTACTTTACCACTGAGTTGTCTTTGATCAGTTACAGAATTGAGGGATTACAGGGCTAGGGTAGAGGTGTGGGGCTGGGTGGGATCCTCTTCAGAGGGTTGGCGGGGACTTGATGGGCCAAATGGCCTGCTGCCACACTGTCGAGATTCTATGATTCCAACGGATTGTCTCAGTCACAGATTTAAATTTCCTGAGCCACGCACATTGCCCGAAGTACGTCAGTCATCCTCCAGAAGTTCTTGCAATCTATGAGATATTTTCACTTAATCAACCACTAGCAAATCAGCCATTTTGACAAATTAAACCACTAACAAACCAAAGCAATCCCCCACCAGGTGAAGTGCGATGATAACACAAAGGGAGGGAATGAGCAAGGGGCTAAATCTAAATGGAATTGGAAGAGTAAATAATGCATCTTACCCTCTGCAGTGCCCACCTACATTGAGATCTTAGATACCTTCCCCAAAGGCACAAACCTGGAGCAAATTCTCCCAATTGCAATCAGGGATTACACACAAGTTGCAGCAAAGCAACAGGCCATTCGGCCCAACAGATGCATGCTTCACATGAGCTTCTGCCCACTCTACTTCACCCAATCCAACCTGCACATCCTGCTATTTTCCTCCTCAGCTTACTTACCCAGCTTCTCATGTGGCTTTTCCTTATTAGTTCATAAGATGCAGCTATTTCTCATTCACCCTCAACCACCCACGAACTGAATGGGCTTGCTCAACCACACACAGACCAGGTAGATAAGTATAATGGATTTCTTCCCCTCAAGAGTATGGTTTTTATTAACAATCAGTAACAGTGGTACTCTTTACTGTGACTAACTTTATATTCCATAGTTATTAATCCAGTTCAAATCCCACCAGCCACTATTGCAAGTACCCAGACAATTAACGGCAACGTCTGGATGATTAGCCCAGTAATATTACCATCCTACGTTCTGCAACCACTTGCTACAGTAGAATGTTCCACATTTTTATCACTCTCTGCATGAAGAACTTTCTGTGGAGCAAATATAATTGGTTGAGGGAACGCTATGTCCATCATGTTTTTAGGTTCATTAATTCATTCAGCATAGAGAAGATCCTTCAGCCCATTGAGTCTGCACTGACATAACTACCACTAAAAAGTGCGCTAATCCCAATTTCCTGCACTTGTCCCATACCCTTGAATGCTGTGATATTTGAAATGCTCATCCAAATACTTTTTTTTAAAAGGTTGTAAGGTTTCCAGCATCTGCTACCTTCCCACTTCACACTTCCACCACCCATTGAGTGAAAAAGGCTTTTCCCCAATTCCCCTCTCAATCTCCTTCCCCCTACCCCAAAACAATGCCTTCTCATGATTGACCCCCTCAACCAGCTGCTCTCTAATCACCCTGTCCTGAATCTTATGCTCCTCAATCATGTCTCCCCTCAGTGTTGTCTGCTCTAAAGTAAACAGTCCAAGCCTTTCTGGTTTCTATAGCTCAATTTCTCCATCCCAGGAAACATCTCAGTGAACTTCCTCTGTACCCCCTTCAGAGAATGCTATCACATTGTTCCTGCAGTGAGGTGACCAGAACTGCACACCATACTCCAGCTGTGGCCTGACCAACGCTCTGTACAACTCCATCATGACCTCCTTGCTCTTATACTCTGTGCCGTGACTGATGAAAGCAAGTATCCCACGTGCCATCTTAACCATCCTATTCACATGCTCTGCTGACATCAGGGATCTGTGAATAATTACCCCAAAATCACTCAGTTCCTCTAAGCTACCCAGTGTCCTGCCATTCATTAAATACTCCCTCATCTTGCTCCTTTTCCCTAAGTGCATTACCTCACACTTATCAGGGTTAAATACCATCTGCTACTGATCGCCCATCTGACCAACCCATTGAGATCTTCCTCTCGGGAAGATTCAGTCAAGAACCGAAGATCTCTTCAATCCATTCCACACTGTTCCAATTAAACCACCATGATTCCTAACCCCAAATGCTTTGACTCCCATTTTAATTCTCTTCATTGGTTTTCAGGGTAGGATGTAAGATATCATTCAACATACAAACACATCACCTATGGTCTTGTTCAGCAGCTGTGCAAAATGGTCTAATTCTGTTCCTCATTCACACATGCATGGTATTCGCCTGGCCTATTAAAATATTGAAACTTTCAGATATTGGGACTAACGTTTGGCTTGGCTAGTAGCATGAAGTGAGTGAGATTGAATCAGCCATTTGCTTTTATGTCCTCCTTTTGGCAGGTGGCCAATTTGCTCTCACCAGCTTTGAATCATTTCCTCCCGACCGTGTTCACTCTTAACTCTCATTTAAGGTCATACGCGTGTCTTAGAGCTCACCAACTTGCCTTTTTCATTTTCTCCCAATCTTTCTTACTTTCAAAATAAGTGAAAGAAACCAATTTAAGAAAGAAAGGAATTAAACTATAGAAGCAGCAGGTTCCCCTGGACTGGAAACTGGGATGCTGTCTCCCTGTCCATCTGGAAGTTGCATATAGGTAAAAACAATGACTGCAGATGCTGGAAACCAGATTCTGGATTAGTGGTGCTGGAAAAGCACAGCAGTGCTTTTATCACAGAGATTTTATCTCTCCACCCTTCAGGCACTCTGCCTGTATTCCTGATGAAGGGCTTTTGCCCGAAACGTCGATTTTACTGCTCCTCGGATGCTGCCTGAACTGCTGTGCTTTTCCAGCACCATTAATCCTGGAAGTTGCATATCACAGGGCAGTTGAAGCATAAGGAGGAGACATTTTAAGGACACTCTGCCTTCAGTAATATTGAAGCACAAATAACAACTTGTGTCAAACCATCAGCCAGTTTGTACCTTCAAGCCTTTCCACTGCAAAGGGGAGTTTCTGATTGATTGCATTTCTGGCAAAACTATCATCGGGATTCTGAAACAAAAACAGAAATTGCTGGAAAAGCTCAGCAGGTCTGGCAGCATCCATGGTGAGAAGTCAAGAGTTAGCATTTCAGGTCAATTTGCTCCTGCATCCTGCCTGTTGCATTACCACGGAATCGCTTCCATTCCACAATGACAAACCCATTTCCCTTTCGGCAATTTCTTTTCAAAGTTAGGACAAGGGATGTGTCAATATTTAAAGATGATCCACACACACAAACATTTGAAAGCAACTGCTGTGCAAAGGAATAGCTGATAGCTGCCCAGTCTCTTTCAAAATTATGAGGGGCATGGATAGGATAAATAGACAAAGTCTTTTCCCTGGGGTCGGGGAGTCCAGAACTAGAGGGCATAGGTTTAGGGTGAGAGGGAAAAGATATAAAAGAGACCTAAGAGGCAACATTTTCACGCAGAGGGTGGTACGTGTATGGAATGAGCTGCCAGAGGATGCGGTGGAGGCTGCAAATTGCAACATTTAAGAGGCATTTGGATGGATATATGAATAGGAAGGGTTTGGAGGGATATGGGTCGGGTGCTGGCAGGTGGGACTAGATTGGTTTGGGATATCTGGTCGGTGTGGACAGGTTGGACCGAAGGGTCTGTTTCCATGCTGTACATCTCTATGACTCTATGACATTACTTACTCTATATTAGATAATCTACTGTTCATGAAAACAGTTACTGTAAATCACAGAATTGTGCTGCTACAGGACAACTGTAGCTATTTCTATGTAACATTGTTGTATATTGCTAGCCCAGAGGTATGGACAGTACCACTGCACCACAAGAGCCCCTAAAGGGCTGTTGTACATAACTTAAACTGTCCCTTTAAGGCCACAGATTAATTACTGCCCAGTTACTCCGAGCAAAACCTGAGATCATCAACCAATTCAAATCTATCCAGCCTCTAAAATTTTAACATATCTTAAAGATTTAAGATTTCTTGGCCACTGCAACAAAACTGTGACTCTGAGGACAAATTACATTTATAAATAACTATAATGCAGGAAGTCACACAGTGTCATGGGAATAGTTCAGTGGAGTCCTGTGTGAATTTGAAACAAAGCAGGTGGGAGCTTTGGTTAAATTTTAATTCCATGTTATGTAGAGCAGATCTCAAAATATCATCCATTAAGCTGGATAACAGCTTGACATTATTAAAGAAATAGTTAGTAGCTTTCTGCTGAATACTGAGTCATGATAAAAGACAAAGTAACAGTAGAAATCTAATTAAAAGACAATATGGAGCAGTTGATAGAGATACACACTGGTTACAGACTAGTCAAGCAGAGGCCCATGTTAATGCTCTGGGCACATAAGGCTCAATGATGGTGACCAGGAATTATCATCGCTTGTCAGGAAATACTCATTTAGTTCAATAACATGCTTTAGGGGAGAAAATCTGGTCCTTATCTGGTCTGGCCCATGTGTGACTTCAAACCCAATGACCATAAGGCAGAGGAACAGAAGTAGGCCATTCAGCCCCTCAGGTCTGCTCCGCCATCATGGCTAATCCAATTATCCTCAGCTTCACTGTGCTGCCTTTTCTCCATAACCCATGATGTGTTACTGATTAAAAATCTATCTTAGCCTTGAGCACATTTAATGTCCCAGCCTTGATCGCCTTCTGTAGTAAACAATTCCACAGATATTCCCAAGACAAGAAGTTCCTCCTCATCAGTTTATAAAATCATGAGGGGTATAGGTAAGTTGAATAACAGGTGTCTTTTCCCCAGGGTGGGAGATTTCAAGACTAGGGGGCATATTTTGAAGGTGAGAGGAGAAAGATTTTAAAAGGGCATGAAGGGCAACTCTTTTTACACAGAATGAACTTCCAGATGAAGTGGTGGATGCGGGTACAGTTACAATGTAAGCTCATGAATAAGAAATATTTGGAGAGATATGAGCCAAGCGCAGGCAGCTGGGACTAGTTAGTTTGGGATTATAGTCAACATGGAGTGAAGGGTCTATTTCTATGCCGTATGACTCTCTGACGCTGCCTTAAATCTTCACTTTGTTGGAGAGTAAGCCCTCTGGTCCTCGACTCTCCCACAAGGGTAAACAACCTGTCCACATTTACCCTGTCAAGTCGTCTAAGAATCTTATGTGTTTGATTAAGGTTGCCATTCATTCTTCTAAACTCTAACGTGACTGACTCTTAACTGCATTCTGAAATGGCCGACAAACCACTCAGTTCATGGGCTATTAGACACTGACAACAAATACTGACCTTGTTAGTAACACCCACATCCTGTAAAAGATTTTAAATGAAAAATAAACATCTATGTTATGCAATAACTACTTTTAAAATTAATCACAGTGAGTCAAAAACAACTGGTATCTTCAGAGGTAGCAGTGTGGGCCAAAGCAGACAGATATAGATCAATCCCGATTGTGAAGCTGTATATTATAAATTCCAGCATCCACATTTCTAATGGAAAGCGCGTACATGAACGTGTCACACTCAAATTTCTCTCAGCTGGCAATGTAGCGCTTTGAATGCATTTCCATTCGGTATCTCAATTAAGTTCGCAACATGGCTGTGCAGTTGCAGGATCTTTGGTTATGTCAGCGTTGTAAATAAGTGGAACGGAGTGGTAGCAAAATGCATTTAGTGTCTCATTGTAAAGAAAAGTAATAGTTTTATGCATTGAATCACAATCAGATTCGTCACTCCTACCAGAGAGCAAGATTGTATAACAGTTCCCCACCCCGCCCACCAACATGTCGAAAACAGCTGAAGTTTCACGTAGCTATTATTATTCACCACTATTTGTTTTCCAAATCCCTCAAGGGAAGGGCTGCCAAAATACATCTGACTCTTTCTAAACTCCGACTGTTTCGTTAAGACTTGGAAAAAGTTACAATAGTCAATTTTCGGTATTCAAAGTGTCTGACAGTAGAATCATTTTTTTTCTCTCTGTGTCGTGGGAATACAGTAACCAAAAGATTTGCATTCGTACCTTAAAAGTGAGTTGACCTCCCTTTTGGAAGCCCTCCCACGGCATTTATTTGGTGAATTATTTGAGTCCCGTTGGAAAATGCTCACTTTCCCGCCTGCCCTGTTCTGCCTCCCGCTACAATGTAACACTTCAGTGGGCGACAGCGGTAACATTGTGTCTTGTGACAATCGCCTGGGATACAATGTTACCGCCGTATGTTTGCAACAGCCCTGGGTAAAACACACAGCCCTCAGCACTGACCACCTCAAATGCAAAGCAACACTGTCTGGCATGCATCGGTTTGGATAAAGCAACAAACGGGAGTTGTGAAGCAGACATTGCAAAAAGAAAAAGCAGTGGTTTTGTATGTTGATATGGGGGAGGGGATATATTTGTTTTTTTTAAAAAAAAACACACACACGCTGCTTACAATGATGCCAACCCAGTACGGGGTGTCCCTGGCCAGCAAGGAGGAGCTGATAGTTTTCATTATGAAGGCGACCACTGCAATGGTAATGCCCAGGACCAGTTGCAACAAGGCGATGAGGATGGGGAAACGGCAGCCACAACACTTGTGAGCGTCTTCCTCGCTTCCCGCTTTGCTTTCTCCTGGCCTGCTCTTCTGAGGCTCCGCCGCCGGGCTCTCCCCGCCGTCTCTGCCCTGCTCTCTCTCCTGCTGCTTGCCGTCCGCTCCCATGGCTTTGGTTTTTTTCCCCCCCCGTTCCAGCCGCTCCTAACGAGACGCTGTGTGTGTGTGTGTGTGTGTAGGGCGTTGATGCTCGCGAATCGATTCCTTTTGGACAAATATGGAAAGTATTTAAGGGGCAGTTCTTCCAGATTTCTTCCCCCCTCCCTCCCCCAGCCCCAACTGGAGGAGGGGAGGTGTGTGGAGAAGTTGAAGGGGGGATCCGGACAGCCCACAGCACAGGCCCTCCGAGGCACCTGCACAAATTCCCCAAAGCGTGAGGTATTCATTTCAGCTACGGACTGGAATAGCAACCCTGAGTAGACACCACAGCAACAAATGTCTATGTCTATGTCTTGCAGCCTAATGTTTCCCATTGGATTTGGGTTTTGACCACTCCAGACCAGTGTTTGTTACCCATCCCTATTTGCCCCTTGAGAGGGTGGAGGTGAGCTGTCTTCCTGTTGACTCAAAATGCCCTGAGGGAGGGATTTCCAGGATTTTGACCCAGCGACAATGAAGGGATGGTGATATATTTTCAATGAGGGGTTTGGAGGGGAACTAGGAGCTGTTGGTGTTCCATTCCATATGCTGCCCTTGTCGTCAGGCTGGGTTAATGGGCAGTCCAGAAACCCAAAGCAGATCAATGAGGGCCCCAATCCAGCCTGGAACCCGTGTTGTCAAATAGATAGTGCAAAGAGCTGTACGTCTCGTCAGGGGCCCACCGTTGATTGAAAAAGCAGTGAGGTGTGTGAACCTTCATTCAGCCTCAGACAAACAGGCAGTAGCACTCAGGCTGCTTGGGGACAGGAGACAAACTGGCCTAAGGACAAGGCTGGAGTGGGAGTGGGGAAAAGGCAGTGGGAATGACAAAGGTGGAGGGAATGAGGATGA
The DNA here is from genome assembly GCF_004010195.1 of Chiloscyllium plagiosum. Taxonomy (NCBI): domain Eukaryota; kingdom Metazoa; phylum Chordata; class Chondrichthyes; order Orectolobiformes; family Hemiscylliidae; genus Chiloscyllium; species Chiloscyllium plagiosum. Next base: position 5,264,059 of record NC_057732.1, read on the forward strand.
GGTAGAGGGAGTGAGGGTGAGGCTGGGAGCATGGGTAAATGCCCAGATTGAAAATGGTGGATCCAGCTGCCTGAGCACACAGAGCTGTGAATGTGTGAGTGTGAGTGAGGAAATCTGTGTGGGTGAGGGAGAGATAGAGACATTGGAAGGCATTGAACAAGACAGAGAATGTGGGAGGCTGTTAGAAAGAGGGGAGTGTTGGG
>NC_057732.1:5264384-5265938 GCF_004010195.1 Chiloscyllium plagiosum
GTGTGTGTGTGGGAGACTGAGAGAGAGAGGGGAGTGTGGGAGGCTGTGTGTGAGGGTGTGTGTGTGTGTGTGTGGTAGACTGAGAGAGAGGGGAGAGTGTGGGAGACTGTGAGAGAGAGAGAGTGTGATGTGTTGGAGGCTGTGTGAGAGAGTGAGAGAAAGGGGAGAGTGTGGGAGACTGAGAGAGAGAGACAGGAATGTGGGGGGCTGTTAGACCATTAGACCATAAATCATAGGAGTGGAAGTAAGGCCATTTGGCCCATTAAGTCCACTCCACCATTTAATCATCGTTGATGGGCATTTCAACTCCACTTACCTGCGCTCTCCCCATAGCCCTTGATTCCTTGTGAGATCAAGAATTTTTCAATCTCTGCCTTGAAGACATTTAATGTCCCAGCCTCCACTGCACTCTGTGGCAATGAATCCCAGAGGCCCACCACTCCCTGACTGAAGAAATTATTTCCGATCTAAATTAACCCCCGCTATTTCTAAGGCTATGCCTACGGGTCCTCGTCTCCCTGCCTAATGGAAATAACTTCCCAGCGTCCACCCTTTCTAAGCCATACATTATCTTGTAAGTTTCTATTAGATCTCCCCTCAACCTTCTAATCTCTTATGAATATATTCCCAGGATTGTCAGCCGCTCATCGTATTCCAGGGATCATCCGTGTGAATCTCCATTGGACACGCTCCAGTGCCAGTATGTCCTTCCTGAGGTGTGGGGCCCAAAATTGGACACAGTATTCTAAATGGGGCCTAACCAGAGCTTTATAAATTCTCAGAAGCACATCGCTGCTTTTATATTCCAACCCTTTTGAGATAAATGACGACATTACATTCACTTTCTTAATCACAGACTCAACCTGCATGTTTACCTTTACAGAATCCTGGACTAGTACTCCCAGATCCCTTTGTACTTTGGCTTTATGAATTTTCTCACCGTTTAGAAAATGACCATGCATGTATTCTTTTTTCCAAAGTGCAAGATCTCATATTTGCTCACGTTGAATTTCATCAGCTATTTCCTGGACCATCTCCTAAATCTTTCTGCAGCCTCCCCACCTCCTCAGTACTACCTGCCTGTCTACCTAACTTCGTATCATCAGTGAACTTAGCCAAATGCCCCCAGTCCCTTCACCCAGATCATTAATATATAATGTGAACAGCTGCGGCCCCAACACTGAACCCTGCGGGACACCGCTTGTCACCGGCTGCCATTCCGAAAAAGAGCCTTTTATCCCAACTCTCTGCCTTCTGTCAGACAGCCAATCCTCAATCCATGCCAGTAGCTCACCTCGAACACCATGGGCCCTCACCTTACTCAGCAGCCTCCCGTGTGGCACCTTATCAAAGGCCTTTTGGAAGTCTAGGTAGACCACATCCACTGGGCTTCCCTGGTCTAACCTACTTGTTACCTCTTCAAGGAATTCTAACAGGTTGTCCGACATGACCTCCCTTTACTAAATCCATGTTGACTTGTTCTAATCCGACCCTGCTCTTCCAAGAATTTAGAAACCTCATCCTTAATGATGGATTCTAGAATTTTACCAACAA
>NC_057732.1:5266066-5304111 GCF_004010195.1 Chiloscyllium plagiosum
AAACTTTTACTATCATTTCTAATATTACTGGCTAGCTTACCTTCATATTTGATCCTCTCCTTCCTTATTTCTCTCTTTGTTATCCTCTGTTTGTTTTGTAGCCTTCCCAATCTTCTGATTTCCCAGTGCTCTTGGCCACTTTATAGGCTTTCTCTTTTTCTTTGATACATTTCCTGACTTTCTTTGTCAGCCATGGCTGTCTAATCCCTCCCCCCCACACCACCTCCCCACCCCGGATAATCTTTCTTTTCTTTGGGATGAAACCCTGTACTGTGTCCGCAATTACACCCAGAAACTTCTGCCATTGTTGCTCTACTGTTTTCCCTGCTAGGCTCTGCTTCCAGTCAATTTTCGTCAGTTCCTCTCTCACGCCCCTGTAATTACCCTTATTTAACTGTAACACCATTACATCTGATTTTGTCTTCTCTCTTTTAAACTTCAGACTGAACTCTAGCATATTATGATCGCTGCCTCCTAAATGTTCCTTACTTTAAGATCTTTTATAAAGTCTGGCTCATTACATAGCACTAAGTCCGGAATAGCCTGCTCCCTTTTGGGCTCCATCACAAGCTGTTCCAAAAAAACCATCCTGTAAGCATCCCATGAATTCCCTTTCTTTGGGTCCACTAGCAACATTATTCACCCAGTCCACCTGTATATTGAATTCCCCATGATCACTGTAACCTTACCTTTCTGACATGCCCTATCTGTTTCCTGGTACATCTTGCACCCCTGGTCCTGATCACTGCTGGGAAGTCTGTACATAACTCCAAATATGGTTTTTTTTGCCTTTGTGATTCCTCAACTCCACCAACACAGACTCCACATCATCTGACCCTATGTCATTCTGTGCCATAGATTTCATTTCATTCTTAACTGACAAGGCAACCCACCCACCACCACCACCACCCCCCCCCCCCCCACCTCCCTTTCTTTTCGATAAGTTGTAAATCCTTGGATGTTTAACTGCCAGTCCTGAACCCCCTGCAACCATGTCTCTGTGATGCTTATCACATCATAATCATTCACAATGATTTGTGCAGTTAATTCGTCTACTTTGTTACAAACACTACGAGCATTCAGGTAAAGTGCCTTAATGCTAAAGTTCTTATCCTCACGATTTCCAACATATTCTAGTAATGTGTCCTAAGTTATCCTTCCTTTTTGTTTCATTCCTAGTCTGCCTTGAACTTATACCCTGCACACATACTAACCTGCTGCTTATCTTTTGACTTGACTCCATACTTCCCTGTCACTTTCCCTTTCCCTTTCCCTCACCACTGATTCACAAGTTTAAAGCCTAGTGACCACCCTATTTATCCTTTTCGCTAGAACACTGCTTCCAGATCGGCTCAGGTGGAGACCGCCCCATCTGTAGAGATCACCCCGGTACCAAAACTGATGCCAATATCCCATGAAATGGAACCCCTCTTCCCCACACCAATCTCCTAGCCACGTGTTCACTTCCCTAACTTTCTTATCCCTATGCCAATTAGCACGTGGCTCAGGCAGTAATCCAGAGGTTATGACCCTCAAGCTGAAAATGTATTGCTGGAAAAGCGCAGCAGGTCAGGCAGCATCCAAGGAGCAGGAGAATCGACGTTTCGGGCATGAGCCCTTCTTCAGGAATGCCTTGCAAGAATCTTGCAAGGATGCCTTCCTTGAAGAAGCTCTCTTCCTACAGCATCTGCAGTCCTCACTTTCTCTGTTATGACCCTCGAGGACCTGTTCTTCCATTTCCTTCCTAGTGCTTGATAATCCCCAAACAAGTCCTCCTTCCAAGCCTTGCCTGTGGTGTTAGTGCCACCGTGAACCAAAACAACTGCATTTACTCCCTCCCGCTCCAATATCCTTTCGAGCTGATCTGAGATGTCCTGCACCCTGACACTGGGCAGGCAACACACCATGCGGGACTCCTGATCCCGAGATGGGGGAGTGTGTGGAAGGCTATGAAGGAGAGACCGAGTGAGAGGCTGTGAGGGAGGGAGGGGGAGTGTGGAAGGCTGGGGGGGTGGAGGGAGAGAGGTGCAGGAGGCTCTGACAGAAAGAGAGAGAGAGAGAGAGACTGCAGGAAGGGGCGAGTGAGATGCACACCCATATTTTCATTCCTCGCCTTCCCCATAAACCATGCCCAGAGCAGGCTGGGAGAAGGGGAAATCTCACACAGAGAAGCAACCTGCTTCTGAGCTGCACTTCCATATGAATTCTGCTGAACTATCATCATCAGAGATTGGCCAGAGGTGAACATTGTCAAGTTGTCATTAAACTCAACTCTTTAGCTTGGTGGCTTTTGCCCGAAACGTCGATTTTGCCTGTCCTCGGATGCTGCCTGAATTGCTGTGCTCTTCCAGCACCACTAATCCAGAATCTGGTTTCCAGCATCTGCAGTCATTGTTTTTACCTCTTTAGCTTGGTGCTGGTCCCCAACCTCTTCCCTGGTGCTCCAAACCTAGACCCCTGTCTGTCCCTCTCAGTCTCTGCTTCTTAACTGAGAGGGCAAAACAAGGTCTGCTGCCTGGCACCTTTTTAATGGCTAGTTTTATTAATGATTTGTTAAAGGATCAATTTGTTGCATTAAATCCAAATTTACAGTTGTGTCAAACCTGATGTTTCTGTTAAAAATCACACAACACCAGGTTCCAAATAAACCGGTTGGACTGTAACCTGGTGTTGTGTGATATTTAACTTTGTACACCCCAGTCCAACATCGGCACCTCCAAATCCTGATTTTTCTGAACTGTGCTCACCCACCCTCACCCTGAGTATTAGATTCGATTCCCTACAGTGTGGAAACAGGCCCTTCGGCCCAACAAGTCCACACAAACCCTCCAAAGAGCAACCCACCCAGACCCACCTCCCTCTGACCAATGCATCTAACACTATGGGCAATTTCGCATGGCCAATGCATCTGACCTGCACATCTTTGGACTGTGGGAGGAAATCCATGCAGACACGAGGAGAATGTGCAAACTCCACACAGACAGTCGCCCAAGGCTGGAATCAAACCTGAGACCCTGGTGCTGTGATGCAGCTGTGCTAACCACCGTGCCACCCAAACGTATGGGAATACTTGAAGTGTGGACTCCAGGGGAAAAGCCTAGACAAGCCGAGACCAGGTGGTAGAGCTTGCAGGTTTGGAAGGTGCTTTCGAAGCAATGTTGTGAATTTCTGCCATGCATCTTGTAGATGGTACACACTGCTGGCATGAGTGCCAGTGTTTGAGGGAGTAGATGTTGAAAGTGGTAAATGGGGTATCAGTCAAGTAGGGTGCTATTTTATGAGCAGTGTTGAGTGTCGCTGGAGTTAAAAGAGTGTTGGTTAGGTTGGATGGTAGCTCGCTAATGTAGCATGATGGCAACAGCATGAGTTCATTTCCTGAACCAACTGAGATTACCATGAAGGCTGTCCTTCTCAAACTCGCCCCTCACCTGAGATCTGGTGACCCTCAGGTTAAACCATCACCAGTGGTCTGTCATGAGAGAAGAGTACAATGGCCTGGTCCAATTTTGGTGATTTTACCTTGTTGGAGCTGTTTTCATTCAGGCAAGTGGAGAGCAGTCTGCTTTGGGGTCTTGTAGATGGTAGACATGCTTTGGAGAGACAGGAGGTGAGTTACAGAGTCATAGAGTCATACAGAGCCTTGTGTCCAACCAGTCCATGCTAACCATGATCCCAAACTAAACATGTCCCATCTACCTCAACATGGCCCGTATTCCTACAAACCTTTCTTACTCATGTACTTACCGAAATGTTTTTTACAAGTTGGAACTGTTTCTGCCTCCACCACTTCCTCTGGAAGTTCATTCCACACATGAGCCACACTCTGTGTGAAAAAATTGCCCCTCATTTCCTTTTTAAATCTTTCTCGTTTCACCTTAAAAATATGCCCCCCTTTCCCCCACCCCGAGTCTGGAAATCCCCCATGCAAGGGAAAAGACACCTGCTTATCTGTGCCCCTCATGATTTTATAAACCCCACAACCTCCTATACTCCAGTGAAAAAAAATCCCAGTCTATCCAGCCTCTCCTCATAACTCAAACCCTCCATTCCCGGTAACATCCTGCTAAATCTCTTCTGAACCTCTCCAGTTTAGTAATATCCTTCCTATAACAGGGTGACCAGAACTGGACACAGGACCCAGAAGAGGTCTCATTAACATCCTGTACTAACCTGGAGTTACTCAGCTCAGAATTCCCAACCTCTGACCTACTGTTTTAACCACAATATTTATGTCACTGGTAACACCCAGAATATTTTTAAGAGGTGCATATTTAATGAAAACACATTTCAAAGTCATGTGATTGGCTCCTCACTTCAAGGTGATTAGTTCACCAGTGAATCTGTAGGGGGCACACTTTTTATTCGTGTGCAGCATCATCAGTGTCTGTCCACAAGTGGCATAAGGGGTTTGTACAGAGGCCCCTGGGGTGGAGGTGACTGTCAGGGGGCCTGGCTTTTCCAGATCCTGAATAGTGTGGTCATTCAAAGTCTGCCATTCAACAGATAAGCATCATGACAGGGAGCTTGTCAGTGATTTCCTGTGTCTGCTATTCTTTGATCCAGAGGGTGTCTGCTGGTAGCTCAAGAAGTTTGCACCACAGGGGCCTGAGGCGGAAAGTGAGTAGGAGGTGGATCGAATGTGGAGTGGGTAATTGAGGGGCTCAAGGATGGTTAGCAGCAGCTCATGATGTTTCGTCAGTTTGCAAGTGTGTTGAGGAGCAGTGTTTGAGAGACAGAGAAGCCATGGTGTTCAGTGGAGGACTCAAGACGTAATTCGTATTGTTACACCCAGTTGAGTGTGACCAGGTTATATGTGTGTGATGACCTGTGCCAGAGAGGTGCACAGTACTCTGCAGTGGATTACGACAGGCAAAGTGCCATGGGGAGAGCGTCGTGAGAGCAGATCCAACAAATTTGACCAATGGGTTATTTCTGGTTTGACCTTTGCTGCTCTTTTCTTCAGGTGTTCCAGCAAAAGACAAAGTTCTATCGAGAGTCTGTTGGGTTGGGATCCTGCTATAGTCTCTGGCTGTCCATTGAGATTGTGATTCTTTATGTGGCAAGGGTTTGATGGTGGTCATTCAACTGAATTTCAACACAGAAACATGGGCATTTGCACCTTATGCTTATCCTGCCATTTAGTGAAATCTTGGTTGACCTGTGATTTCATCCAATTACCATATCTCTTCACACTCAGAACTGCCCACACCCCCATTTGTGAATTTAAAAGGCATTGTCAGGTTGACTCCTTATACCTTGTATTCTAGCCGGATAGCTATGAAAGCCTATATTCCATGAGTCTTTTTAATTACTTTCCATATGTAAAATCATGAAGGACATAGATAAGCTGAATAGCAAAACCTTAGGGTAGGGGAGTTCAATATTTTTAAAGTGAGAGGGGAGAGATTTAAAAGGGACCTGCAGGGCAAATGTTTCACCCAGATGGTATTACGTATGTGGAATGAACTGCCAGAGGAAGTGGTAATTGCAGGTACAGTTACAACATTTAAAAGACATTTGGACAGGTTCATGAATAGCAAAGGTTATAGGACCAAATGCAGCAAAAGGGGACTAGGTTAGGCTCGGAAACTTGAATGGCATGGACCAAATAACTTGTTTCGGTGATGTATGACTCTATAACTAAGCATACCCATCCTCTGTTCCTTCTAGCATGTCATATTTACAAAGTGCCCTATCCCGTTCTTTTATGGTCCAAATTGGATGACCTCCATTAAAGCCTATTTGTGACAGTTTTACTAATCTTTCTATAATCTGATCTTTCCATCTAGATGCTATAAATGCTGCCTGCTTTTGCATCATCAGTAAATTGGGGTATGCGGCTTTCTATCCCATCAGCTAAATATGATCCCAACATAGAAACATATGGGACTTTTTCAGAGAAGTGAGGGCTGAGTTGGCTGAGATAGATTGGGAAGTGAGATTTAAAGATGACAGATAGGCAATGGTAACATTTCAAGAAATAATTCATAGTTCTCAATGAATGTTCATTCCACTGGGGAGAAATATCAAGTCCCAAGTGATGCAGCCTTGGCCTCTTGAGAATATAAGGATAGTGTTAGATTAAAGAAGTATGATATCAAAAGGTGGAGTATACCTGAGGACAGAAAGAATTTTAAGAAGTCAGCAAAGGATTATGGTTATGACCAGGCAAAGAGGAGGAGAAATTGACTTCCTTCTTTTTAATATACTCTAGGTCAGTCAACATTTTGTTTTTCTCTCACCTTAACTCTTATCAAATTCCAATTAAAACATAGCTGATTAGAAATGAAAAATGATACGGGGCCGAGAAAGAGATACAAAGAAAGCAAGCCTTCCAAGTTCTACTTTTTAAAAATTATGGCCTTAAGCATGATGTTTCTTTTGAGAAGCTCAACGTGCAGATGAATTAACTATCTGGATGTCATCACATGACCGAGAAACACAGCCACTGTGCATTGTCATACTCTGGACACTGGCTGTGTCTAGGGATTACTCTGCCAGTATTTGTTTAGTCATAAGTAAACCTATCAGAGATCTTCAATAAAATTGAATTGATGCATTACTATTGTATTACATATGGATAGCGCAAGAGTATTCCTAAAACTATTAAACCAACTTTTCATATTCCTCTGCTCTGTCAAACAGGCTGCAGAAATATAGTCCATTAATATGTTACTGAGTCCAGCTCCATTGTCTTGTAATATATGAATTTATCATTGCCAATTGTGAGGTAAACAGGTTGTGAATTTTTTGATACTGATTTAATTGTCTGACATCCCAATTGTAATAGGAGCACTGAAACGTTCCTGCATATTAATGATGTTGGAAAAAGAATAAAACATACAGTACTCCCCAACAAGCAGCAAATGCTCACCAGAATGATTCTTAGAATTACTCTATTTTATGAGGAGAGCGTGAATGAAATAAGCCTCTACTATCTGGAGCTATAAGAATTGAGGGTGATTTCATTGAAACAAGCATGACTGTTTCCCTGGACTGGAGGGTCTAGAATTAGAGATCATAGTTTCAGGATACAGGATTGGCTGTATATATTGACACTCAGAAGTTTGAAAATCATTGAAATTGCCTGAAAGATTGTCGAATCAGCCTGGTAGATCAACCAGGATGATGAGGATTTTCAAATTGAAAAGAATGGATTTCTGTGGACTGAAGGAATTAAGCAATGTGGGATAGGACAGGAATGTGGAAACGATGAAGAAGTTCATTAAGTCATTTTATGGAATGGGTGACTTATGGAGTTTATTCACGAACCTATATTCTACCTGTTATATTAAGTTGCTCCTGGTGTCTCTCTGGATTCCTCTTTCTCATAGTTACTTTGTTCCTGTTCCCCACTCCTTCATTCTCTTTAGCTGTTCCTTGTGCTTCATCCGTTACTTCAATCACTTCTCCCCACTTGTACTCTATTGCTGTTATGGTCTCTGGTGGTTGCCTTTCAGTCCATTCGCTACTCACAGCCTTCCAGCCCTGCAGCCGCTATCCAACAGCTTTGTCCACTCACATGTTTGCAGGGTTGTTACCCGGGCCTCTTATCAGCTGACTCTACATGAGTGTGATGCATGTGACAAAGAATCTCACCTACCACCCTGGAGACACAGCAGTCCTGATCGTACTATTGGGGAGAAACCTGAAAAGATTGAATGAAGCAGTGGACGGTTGGGAAAGGTACGTGGGAGTGTGTTAATGACCTCCTCCCAAAACTGGCAATACATAATTTTTAAACATGTGGTTTCTGAGACTGTGCAATTGTCAGAGGTTCGTGTTCATGATGGAGTTAATCTCCTCTCATTAGGAAAGGCATTTCACACTCGCCTTCATAAATTTCAGAAGTTGTCAGGGAGTTTGATTCTATTTCTAGATTTGATGATTCATTGGGAGTGCCAACATGTACCAGCATATGGGGACTGTGTCGTGACAAATGGTGCAATGTGATAAGTTACATAGTGAGTAAGGTATATTGGTTAACTCATGAGCTGATGGGTTACACTGGGGATTTCAATTAAAAATGATTTTTAATGATTACTTTAATGTGCACTGTCACTTTATTAATGGTAGTTTGTAATTATTTTTCTGCAGCCTGTTGCATATGCACAGCATGTTAACAGATCAAAGGAGAATTGGTCCCTATAACGTGCAGGACCTATGTTTTAGGTATGCTGACATTTGGCTCAGTGGTTAGCACTGCTACCTCAGAGCGTCAAGGACCCAGGTTTGATTCCACCCTCAGGCGACTGTCTGCTTGGAGTTTGTACATTCTTCCACATCTGTGTGGGTTTCCTCTGGGTGACCTGGCTTAGCCATGGGAAATGTAGGAATACAAGGATGAGGTGGGATGCCCTTCGGAGGGCTGGTGTGGATTCGATGGACCAAATGGTCTGCTTCCATACCATAGGGATCCTGTGATTTGGTTTAGCTGGTGCAGTGTCCAGAGAGAGAAGGTCAGTTGGCTCAGAGTGAAGCCCACAGTGTGGGTTCAATTCCTGCACAGGCTGAGGTTACCATGAAAGACTCTCCTTCTCAACCTCTCCCCTCACCTTGGCACGGTGACCCTCAGGTTAAACCTTCACCAGTCACCTCTCTCTGATCAGGCAGCAGCCCTATGGTCCTCTGAGGCTGTTACACAATATTTGGGCGGTGGTATAAGGTGTCCAACACAGATAATATTCAAGTCCTGAGCTTGCACCCAAGCTGCATTGCTGTTATGATGCCCACCTAGACAAACATGGGGAATTTAGCAAAGCTCCCCAACAGAATTCCAATGGATAAGATTTCATTTTAAGAGAACTTTAATTTCAACAATCAATCATGATTGACCTCTTTCAAAGCTGAATGGTCAGGCAAATTGCATTCTGTGGTGAAAGTTGGTACTGCAGGTGCTGGAAACCAGAGTTTAGATCAGAGTGGCGCTGGAAAAGCACAGCAGGTCAGGCAGCATCCGAGGAGCAGGAAAAGCGATGTTTCGGGCAAAAGCCCTTCATCAGGAATGATGGGCTTTTGCCCAAAGCATCGATTTTCCTGCTCTTCGGATGCTGCCTGACCTGCTGTTCTTTTCCAGCACCACTCTAATCCTGAAATTACATTCTGTGGCAACTATAACAATAAATTTAGATGGCAGGTTTATCAAAAGTAGATCTCCTAGATTTACTACAGTCCATTCAGCAGATAAGCAGCTAGTTTCAGCTAAAAAATCCATTCATAATTTTTGCCTGTCGAATTCCAACTTTTTTGAGGATTAAACCTGATTTGTTTTAAAAAATGTATCAGATATGGGCATCGCTGGCTGGGTCAGCTTTTACTGCCCATCCCTAGTTGCCCTTGAGAAGGTGGGGGTGAGCTACCATCCTGAACTGCTGTGGGGTGACCCACAATGCCCTTAGAGAGGGAATTCCAGGATTTTGACCCAGCGACAGTGAAGGCATGGCAATATATTTCCAAGTCAGGATGGTGAGTGGCTTGAAGGGGAACTTGCAGGTGGTTGTGTTCCCATGTATCTGCTGCCCTTGTCCTTCTAGATGGAAGTGGTCATGGGTTTGGAAGGTGCTGTCTAAGGATCTTTGGTGAATTTCTGCAGTGCATCTTGTAGATAGTACACACTGCTGCTACTGAGCGATGGTGGTGGAGGGAGTGGATGTTTGTGGATATAGTGCCAATCAAGTGGGTTGTTTTGTACTGGATGGTGTCAAGCTTGTTGGAACGGCACCCATTCAGGCAAGTGGACAGTATTCCATCACAGTCCTGACTAGTGCCTTGCAGATGGGCGGGCTCTACCTGATTTATTCTTCTCTCCACCTGATGGTGCTGATGGTATGGATGTGCCAATATTATCTTCAACAAACAGAAACAATTTCAGCCTCTGGGTATTTTCAAGGACTGTGTCTATTTTTGTGTGTGTCTTTAAAAACTGTGTGATGAAAGGAGAACAAACTATTTTTAAAAACAGGTATTTACCAGGATGGCTGCATAATTTCACAAGGAAGTCAACACCAGCTGTAAATGAGGTAAAAACAATGACTGCAGATGCTGGAAACCAGATTCTGGATCAGTGGTGCTGGAAGAGCACAGCAATTCAGGCAGCATCCGAGGACAGGCCATCAGGATGAAGGGCTTTTGCCCGAAACGTCGATTTTGCCTGTCCTCGGATGCTGCCTGAATTGCTGTGCTCTTCCAGCACCACTGATCCAGAACCAGCTGTAAACGATCTGGTGTGTTTTTTTGTGCCTGTGGGCCCTGCAGACTATCAGCAGTCAAAGAGCTGTTTACAAGTGATGCTGATTGGTTCTCAGCTAATGGAGCAGGTTGGAACTGGAACTATGACAGAGACACAGAGAGAAAAGACACAGAAGGATGTGCAGTTATTCTCCCCAGCAGAAGCTGCCTGTTCTCTGCAGTTAAAAAAAAACTCAACTTGAAGGAAACCAGTTACCTTTCTTGCAGTATTTGCCATGAACAGTGACTTTTGATTTGATAAATCAGTCATTGTGTATTTCTTACAAACCAGAGGTTTCCAGAGAAGACCAACTGAACACCAAGGTCCGGGCTAGCTGACAAGGGATCATCTCAATATTGGGAAGCTCAGATCACTGAATTGGCATTTCAGTTTTTTCAATCTCTGTCAATAATGTAATGTGTATCTGTGTGCATGTGGTGTGTGTGTGTATGTGGGCGTGCATGCACAGATGTTTGTGTGTATATTTGCACAAGGGGATTGGAGATTTAGTTAGTAGTGTCATATATCAATGGTTTATATCTGTATACTTGTAGATGTTGCCAATTACTTATAATTTATTATAATTCTTGCTTACTACAGAAATCTGGTCTGTGTTTTCTGTCAACCTTGGTCAGAAGTTAGGTAAACTGAGAAACTGTGCATTCCTTAAAAAACACACAACTTTAGCATTTGGCATGATTCCAGGATTAGCAAGGCACTACCCCAGTGGGTCTTAACAGTATTTCCCTAATCCAGCTCCTAGATCCGGCCTTCACCTTCAGCCTGCCTGTACTGTACAACTGGAATCGTAGCATGAAATGGCTCAACAAGCAGCAGTTTCCTGAGATTTCTGCTTCTATTTCTGTTTTAGATTTCCTGAAAACTGAAGATTTTAGTTAACTGCAATTTCTGTTTTTGTTTCTGTTCAGTTCAGGTCTGCATTTAGAAATGCAAATCTTGTCAACCGCACAAACCATCAACAATATAATCTTCACATGTAAACAGCCCAATTGTCCAGGTGGCAATCTTCAATGTCTCTAGACAATGGGAGCTGCCTGCTTAGTTTCAACAGTACAGGTAGGGAGCAGCCATGTTTGGGGCCTGTCTCTGCCTTTCTGATTGAGGCAGGTGGCTTCTGAGGAGGCCATGGAGGTGGAACAAGGTGAAAGTGGCATAAATGACAAGCCAAGAACTAGAGCTTGTGCCAGTGTTGATCGGCCTCATAGATTTACCTCAAAGACAAATATGGGTCTCGTGGTGGACCTGATATCTGTACACCGACATGAACAAAATTGTGTGGGCTTGCCAGAAACTTGAAAACGGTACTCAGAAACATGCAGGACTCTTAGCAAACTCCTGAAGAAGCCGAAGGAACTGTTAACTGGTGGTGAGTGTGTTACCCACTCTCTTCTTATCCTCCATCGGCCCTTGTCAAAATTCAAATCCATTCCAGATGTGCTAACGTCCAGAGGTCACCTCTTGGTCCATTGTTTACAGACCCGCCTATCCAGAACAGATCCTGACCCCGCAGCCATTTATAAATCCCAGCCTAGACACTGAGTAGCCTTGGGGATGGCAACATGTCAGTGTTATCAAAGAGTGGGCCAAAGTTTAATTTGAAATTGAATCTATTGCACCAGTACATGATGGCGTACTTGACATGGCAGTGTGCAAAACATCCACATGATTGATTATACACATTAGCAAGGTGGGTGTCAATGGTAAGGGCATTGCCCACAAACTGGATGGCTTACCAATTTTCATTTTAGGTCAACTATACTGATGTGGACCTTAAGTCAAATCCAGGCTAAGTAAGGAAGGGATGTTTGACAACTGCCAGGTCAATAATAAGCCAATTAGGTGTTTTTCTTTAATTACAGTGATCTATTCAGATGTGTTATGGCACATCTCCAGAACATTTTGAGACTTGAACCTGGGTCCTCTGCCTCAGAGGTAGGGACATTACCACTGTGCCACAAGAGCCCCCCATAGGGGTTTGTGCTTCAGTTCCAAGGTATGATAAGGTCCCCACCTGATATTTATGTTATTTATTAGTGACAGTAATTAACGACTTTCTTGACTGTGAGAGATCTAACCGAAGATGATCAAATTGTCGCCATTTTCTTTTTGTGCTTATTAAACAGTGCAGTAGAGTTGTGCTGTGAGGAATGTTAATTTTAATTCCCGTTCATGTAATGACCCTCTGGCACATTATTTATTAAATCATCTTTAATGAAGTCTTAAATGTTGGCAGCAATGTTTATTACATAGGGAATCTGCTTGTCATTGTATGATTAACATCACTTGTTCAGGCTCATGGAAGCATTAGGACTTAATGACAAATAATCGCATTTAACTAATGTTCTGTGAAAAATACTGCTTCTGCTATTTTAAACTACAATTCATTATTTTCATTATCGTTTCGATGATATTTCAATGTTAAAAATGCACTAGTTGTAGTACAGACGGACCAATAGGAAATGAGATGGAAATGTGTTGCTGGAAAAGCGCAGCAGGTCAGGCAGCATCTAGGGAACAGGAGAATCGACGTTTCGGGCATTAGCCCTTCTTCAGGAATGAGGGAATGAAGAAGGGCTAATGCCCGAAACGTCGATTCTCCTGTTCCCTAGATGCTGCCTGACCTGCTGCGCTTTTCCAGCAACACATTTCCATCTCTGATCTCCAGCATCTGCAGACCTCACTTTCTCCTCAATAGGAAATGAGTCTGGCTATACAAGTGCGGATATAGGATATCATTATTAATAATTGACTGCTTTTACCCTAACTCTAAGTTCCATTCACTGACAGCCCCTGTGTTTGTTGACCTACATTAGTTCCTGCTCTCCAAATGCTACACATATAAAACTTTCATCCTTATGAACTGGTTCTTGCATGGTTTAGTCCCCTCTGGATTTCCACAACCCTGTGAGAATCTTGTGTTTCTCCAGCTCAGGCCTGTTCCACATCCCAACTTGCTGTGTTCCACCATTGGGAACCAGATCGTCACCTGCTTAGATCTGAAGTTCCCTCCTTAAACTAATCCATCTCCCCACATCTCTCTTTAAGGTGCTCTTTTGAACTTAAAGTCTCCAGTCTAAGTAACTTCCTTGACTAATTTTTAAAAAAAATTAGATTAGATTCCCTACAGTGTGGAAACAGGCCCTTTGGCCCAACCAGTCCACACTGACCCTCTGAAGAGTAAACCACCCAGACCCACTTCACTCTATCTAATGCACCTAACGCTACAGGCAATTTAGCATGGCCAATTTACCTGACCTGCACATTTTTGGACTGTGGGAGGAAACTGGAGCACCCCCACACAGACACGGGGAGAATGTGCAAACTCCACATAGACAGTCACCCGAGGCTGGAATCAAACCTGGAATCCTGGTGCTGTGAGGCAGCAGTGCTAACCATTGAGCCACTGTGAATTTTCTTGGTTTGATTATGCTGCTGTGAAACTCCATGGGATAGTTTGCTGGAATAAAGGTGCTGTATAAATGCATGTTGTTGTTGTCAATTTTTCTTTGATTATGGATTTATGCCCATATCCATGGTTAAAGAAGAGGTTGAAAAATAAATTCAGACTTGGCTAATTTATAATGCTGTTTATTACACATGAAGACTAAACAGTACAAGGCATTGCATTCAGTAATACACCAAGTTCTAATCTTACTGTTACATTATTGAATTCCGATACATTATTGAATTCCATAAGCTATTCCAGGTAATCTATCACCTAATGCTAGTCAATCTATTCCACATGCTTCTCTGCACCTGTTTCTGACATTCACATGGCTTGACTCAGGATTCTGCCTCGTTCTCTATGTGTTTCTTGCTTGTTTCAGAACTCCACCCACTCAGTGCTATTTATGCCCAATGAGGAGCAGCTCAAGGACATTATCAAGAGGTTACTCCAGAGTTCTAATGGCCTTGCAATAATTCAAATACTGAATGTATTCTACTAATAACATCTGATAATTTATAAAGTAATATAATTGAACACCTAAGGCAGTTCACAGGGACATTATGAAACATAACATGAAATGGAGCCACGGAAAGATTTTTATTGAATTCAAATTCCACCATCTGCAGTGTCAGGATTCAAGCCCAGGTCTCCAGAATATTAGGAGAAAGTGAGGACTGAAGATGCCCCCAGAATATTACCCGAGTTTCTGGATTAATAGTTTGGTGATAAGTTAGCCATCACCTCCCCAGTGAAATGTGTCTCTCTACAGTAGAAAATGCCTGAAGCCTGAAGAAGCCAGTTATCTTCTCACACCTGGGTTACCATTGGCCAGAAACTCAACTGGGCTCACCACATAAACACGAGTGATTACAAGAACAGGTCAGAAGCTTGGAATACTGTAGCAAGTAATACCCATCCTGATTCTCCAAAGCCTGTCCACTGTTTACAAGGCACAGGTCAGGAATGTGATTGAAAACTCCCCACTTGCCTGGATGGGAGCAGCTCCACCAACACTCAAGAAGCTTGACACCATCTAGTACAAAGCAACCCGTTGACTAGCACCACATCCACAAGCATCCACTCCCTCTACCACTGATCCTAGGAAGCAGCAGTGTGTACTAATTAAAAGATGCACTGCAGAAATTTACCAAAGATCCACAGACAGCACCCTTCAAACCCATAACCATTTCCATCTAATAGGACAAGGGCAATAGATGCATTGCCAAAACCGCAACCTGCAAGCTCCCCTCCAAGCCACTCACCATCCTGACTTGGAAATATATTGTCATTCCTTCACTGTCACTGGGTCAGAATCCTGGAATTCCGTCCCTGATGGCATTGTGGGTCAACCCACAGCAGATGGACTGCAACAGTTCAAGAAAGCAGCTCACCCCCACCTTCTCAAGGTAGGAACAGACAATATCTATGGTCCAGCCTGTGATATCCACATCCCACAAATGAATTTTTTTTAAAAACCCTCCCTTTCCAAAGATTTGAAGGCTACGGCAATATTGTCCACACCCACAAGCTGCTCAGCTCCCACGAGCCAACCATATAATTGTTGGCAGGCCAACGGCTTTTGTCATTGACAACTGGCCACGAACCAACCAACTACTTCTTGCTGGCAGAATCTTACTTTGTACACAACCCCTGATCCTAGCTCATCTGCAACTTGCCTCCTCCGCTGCTTGAACAAAGCAGCCATGTAAACATCACTGACAATCGGGGTTTTGGTATTTTATTTTGAAAGGTACAGTAAATCATTCCACAATCCTTATTGTTTAAACCTATCCTGTTCTCATTTCAGTCCACAGTACAGGAAAATAAACAAGTTATGATCTTTACACATTATATGGGCATCCAAACCCAACTAACTTTTCTTATCACTTAATCTTAAAGATATTGCTTTGAGCTTAATGTTAGCCTCATCTTATTATCCGACTTAACTTATCCCAAGTGCTTCTCAGTTTATCCCTTTTAATAATCTTCCAGTTCTTGTACCTTGCTCAGCTCCTACCCACAGTAATCTGTGAAAGCAAAACAGCAGAGAAAAGAATAAATACCCCACTTCATTTCACCTAGCTCATACACATACCAAACTGTCACACTGTTTATTAAATATCTTATGCCTCAGCTTTTTCCAAAAGTGTTCTTACACTGAACTGAATGGCTTTTGTTTACTCACCAAGTTTCCGATTAAATCAATTTATGCGCAAAGCCTAACAAAGGCAAAAGTATTTATTTCTCAGTGTTAATATAATATCCCTATCTCTGGAGCAGGAGGGGCTTAAATCTGGATCCCCTGGCTCAGAGA
Source organism: Chiloscyllium plagiosum (assembly GCF_004010195.1). Classification (NCBI taxonomy): domain Eukaryota; kingdom Metazoa; phylum Chordata; class Chondrichthyes; order Orectolobiformes; family Hemiscylliidae; genus Chiloscyllium; species Chiloscyllium plagiosum. The sequence continues at coordinate 5,282,078 of NC_057732.1, forward strand.
TAGGGACATTACCACTGTTCCGCAAGCATACCCCATGTAATCATTTCTCCCTTTATATATATTCAGGTATATTTCTCATACACACAACTGACTGTTTTTGTTCTCATCCCCAATCACCTGTGGTATCTTATTCTATGGTGTTTTTAATTGGGTTTTTTCATGGGTTTTTTTTTACCAATGGTATTTTTTTCATCTATTGTCCAGGAAATCGCCCATGGTCTCCAACTGATTAGTCGGCATGCAAAGCCCAAACAGGCAGTGCAAACCATCAAAGGTGATGGAGTGGTAGGTAGAGGATGAGGTGGCTAAATCACATGGAGTTGGAAGGGGAAACCATTGGCTTTACTCTCCTCAGCCCTACAAGAGCCTTAACTGTCTGTCCTTTAGAATTAAATTGATTAAACAGTTGGTATTATCCAAGAGCTAGCAGCAATTAGATAATTATTGAACCCTGTCTATACATCTAGATGGGTAATTCTGAATAACAATGGCAAAGATTATTGCTGTTGCGTGTAAAGTTCAGGTGTTACATCTTTACGGAACCACGATATTGTTACATTGCAGAAGCAGCACATTCAGCTGGCTCTCCAAATGAGCAATTTCTTTGCTTCCATTCTCCTGTCTTCTGCCCATAACCCTGTACATTCTTCCTTTGACAGGTGACTGTCTATTATCCTTGTGAACATTTCAATTGAACCTACCCTCACTACACTCTCGTTCAGGGTACTCCAGACACTAACCACTCATTGGGTGAAAACACTGTTCTTCATATCAATTTAATTCCCTTTTACTCAAATCTGTGCCCCCTTGGTCATGAAGTTTCCACAAGCATAAGAGGTACAGTTAGTAAGTTTGCAGATGATACGTGTATGGAATGAGCTGCCAGAGGAAGTGGTGGAGGCTGGTACAATTGCAACATTTAAGAGGCATTTGGATGGATATATGATCAGATTAGATTATTTTAGATTACTTAATAGGAAGGGTTTGGAGGGGTGTGGGCCGGGTGCTGGCAGGTGGGACTAGATTGGGTTGGGAGAACTGGTCGGCATTGATGGGGTTGGACCGAAGGCTCTGTTTCCATGCTGTACATCTCTATGACTCTATAAATGGGATATTTATCCTTATCTACTCTGTCCAGACTCTTCAGGATTTGGAATACTTCTATCAAATCTCCTCTCAGTGTTTTCTTCACTCCTGCATAAAGTCTTCCTTGCTCATCTCTCCAATCCTTGCTGGTCTCCATTTGCTCTAATTTGGCCCAAGCACATTGAACCTCAAACCTCTATCCAAATGCTTCAGCACCATAACCTCATCCTTTCTATGATAACCTCCTCCAGCCTCCAAATCCTACCATGCTGTGACTCTGCCCAGTTGCACTCATCTTTCTTCATCCATCTTTAGTGGTTGAGCCCTCAGTCTCCTTGATCCTGGTACCCATGATGCACAAGGAAGCCTGTTTGTCCAATTTACGACTGGAAGCCATTTTGTTCAGGTGCTCCAGATACCCATCACATTGCTGCATCTATTTTTTGTTCATTCATGTACATGTCACTAGCTAGGCCAACATTTATTGCCCAGAGGGCAGTTAAGAGTCAACCACTTTGCTGTGGGTCTGGAGTCACGTGTAGGCCACTGGATTTTAGTTAAATAAAAAAAGTCTGGAAACCTAATGATGATTAGACCCTAGAACATTACCTGGGTCACTGAATTAATAGTCTAGCGATAATAGCACTAGGCTAGCACCCCCTCTTGTTCATACAGTCATAGAGATGTACAGCATGGAAACAGACCCTGCGGTCCAACCCGTCCATGCCGACCAGATATCCCAACCTAATCTAGTCCCACCTGCCAGCACCTGGCCCATATCCCTCCAAACCCTTCCTATTCATATACCCATCCAAATGCTTTTTAAATGTTGCAATTGTACCAGCCTCCTCAACTTCCTCTGGCAGCTCATTCCATACATGTACCACCCTCTGTGTGAAAATGTTGCCCCTTAGGTCTCTTTTATATCTTTCCCCTCTCACCTAAACCTATGCCCTATAGTTCTGGACATCCCCACCCCAGGAAAAAGACTTTGCCTATTTATACTATCCATGCCCCTCAGCCTCTGACACTCCAGGTAAAACAGCCCCAGCCCGTTCAGCCTCTCCCTATAGCTCAAACCCTCCAACCCTAGAAACATCCTTGTAAATCTTTTCTGAACCCTTTCAAGTTTCACAACATCTTTCCGATAGGAAGGAGACCAGAATTGCACAGATTATTCCAACAGTGGCCTAACCAATGACCTGTAGAGCTGCAACATGACCTCCCAACTCCTGTACTCAATACTCTGACCAATAAAGGACAGCATACCAAACGCCTTCTTCACTATCCTATCTACCTGCGACTCCACTTTCAAGGAGCTATGAACCTGCACTCCCAGATCTCTTTGTTCAGCAACACTCCCTAGGACCTTATCATTAAGTGTATAAGTCCTGCTAAGGTTTGCTTTCCCAAAATGCAGCACCTCGCATTTATCTGAATTAAACTCCATCTGCCACCCCTCAGCCCATTGGCCCATCTGGTCCAGATCCTGTTGTAATCTGAGGTAACCTTCTTTGCTGTCCACTACACCTCCAATTTTGGTGTCATCTGCAAACTTACTAACTGTATCTCTTATGCTCGCATCCAAATCATTTATATAAATGACGAAAAGTAGAGGACCCAGCACTGATCCTTGTGGCACTCCACTGGTCACAGGCCTCCAGTCTGAAAAACAACCCTCCACCACCACCCTCTGTCTTCTACCTTTAAGCCAGTTCTGGATCCAAATGGCTAGTTCTCCCTGCATTCCATGAGATCTAACCTTGATAACCAGCCTCCCATGGGGAACCTTGTCGAACGCCTCGCTGAAGTCTATATCTTTAACTGATCCCATCCTTTTTGTTCCCGTTGTTCATTTGCAATTCCCCAGCAATGCTCTGGCCTCTCCAGAAAATAAAATATTCACCTCCTGGGAACTGCCGAGAATGTCCTGGAAGGAAAATTGTATGTTTTGTTTTAAGGAAAGTTTTTCTTTGTTGTTTTCTTCAAAGATTTTATTTTATTAACTTTAAAAATATTGCAAAGGACAAAACTGTTGTTCAGCAGAAGATCATGTGATGAAACATTCAGGCATACATCCAAACAGGTTTGGCAATCCTACTCACCACTGAGTCTGTGAGCTTATTCTCAACATTATTTACTCTTTATTTAAAAGTCTTTAGGTGCAAGTGGGTACTGCAGATGCTCGAGATTAGCGTCAAGATTAGAGTGGTGCTGGAAAAACACAGCAGGTCAGGCAGCATCCGAGGAGCAGGAGTATGGACATTTCAGGCATACTCCTTTCATCAGCCCTTCATTCCTGATGAAGGGCTTTTGCCCAAAACATCGATTTTCCTGCTCCTCAGATGCTGCCTGACCTGCTGTGCTTTTCCAGCAACACACTAATCTCCAAACACCTGTTGTTTTTCCTGATCCTAAAGTGTGATTGTAAATTATGTTCTGCATTTACTTTCTCCACACTATCTTGAAAAGCAGCACCCGGAACGTGCAGCACTCCCTCAGATACTGCAGCTTTTGCTGTTAACTCAAATCCCTTCTACGAGGGATCAGACTCAAGGCTTCTCCACAATGTTCACCAGCACTTGAATATCTCTCTTGTGTTTCACACACCAGACTGGACGCAATGCTCAAGGAATATTCTAACCCAAGTGTTGTACTATTTGATTGTGTCTTGACTCATAACTCCAAATTCACCCTTCTCTTCACATACAAACACAGAAATTGCTGGAGAAACTCAGCAGGTCTGACAGCATGTGTGGAGAGAGAAACAGTTAATGTTTGGAGTCTGGTATGACTCCTCTTCAGAACTGTCTTCATATCTTTCCCTGCCTCTTCACTTTCCTCTGAAGCTTTAAAATCTTTTTTTAAAACAAATTCTCATGTAGCCATCCTAATCTCTCCTTCTGCTGCTTAGCATCCATTCCTTTACATTTTGTGAAAGCATCTTTGTACTTTTTATATCTGAAACATTGCTAAAACAGAGGCATGAAGTTGAAGATTTTCATCATGTATTCATCAGGATTAAAAGACAAGAGAAAAATCTATTCTAGAGAGAAAATAACTACTTACACAGCAGGAGAAGAGGGTGTTCATTGTTTCCCATATGGGAGGGATGGTAATGTAGCAGGAGCTGATCAGTTGATTTTAGTTTACTCATTAAACTTTGAACAAAGAAGTCCATTCTGATTTGTCAGGCCATTGCCATGGAGATGAGATTGAGATTGTCTGTCTCTGCAGCCCTTTCCTCACTGATGTGTTTTTAAAATATATATTACAGGTGTTACACAACCAAAATCTGTTGATAAATGAATGAAGTGGGAAATTTCTTCAGAAGGTCATATTCACTTCAACTTTAGTGTCTCCTTTTCAAACGGTCCCCTCCGTTCAGCTTTGACTAACCTGAATCACTAAATTGCTGTAAGAACTGCCGCACATAACTGAACACAGGCAATTATTTTTTGTCTGCTACTGCTGTCAATGAAATAACTGAAAAGACTAATTAATTAGTTTGAATAAGCTTCATAGCATTCTTTTGCTCAGACTCTCATCTGCTTAAATGAAGAACTTTAACAAACACAGTAAGTGAAAACATACATCATAAGCAAAAGGAATTAGACTTTTTTAGAAATAATGGTGGAAATGCTACTATTGTTAAACAGCACAATAAACCCATCACATATTAAAGTAATCATGAACATATTATTTAGTGAAATGAGTTCATAAGCTTTTGTCCATGGTATAAACATGATATCAGCCAGCTGTGAGACTAGTAGGTGGGTCAGAGTTATACTGCAAATGTATTAGTCTGTCTCCAAACGGAGCAACTGCAGTTTGTACATGTTTATAACTCCATATCTGTTACCAAATATCAGGGGACCTTTGGTAACAGAAGTAGCTATTTCCTACGTTTGAGAAAATACCCATACAAATGTATCAAACACTGGTGCCTTGCGTCTGATTGAGGTTAAACAACAAAACTCAAAATAGTGGTTTCTTGTAGGAGATCTCGCACTTGTCTTAGTTTTCATTCAATGCCCTTGAATGAGGCAACAGGACCTGACCCTGGATTTCACTGAAATCTTCCATACTCATAGGCAACTTACAATACAGCATATAATGTGCAAAATGCCTACTAAATACAGTAAAAAGTAATGGAACTATGAAAGATTGATGACTAATTAAGTAATCAAGAGAGAATCTCACTATTACTTTTGATATTCAGTTGTATTGCCAATGCATAACCCTCCACGATCAACAGCCTGTGGGTTACCATTGACCAGAAACTGAACAGGACTAGCCGTTTAAAACAATGGCTTCAAGAGCAGGTCAGAGGCTAGGAATCCTACAGTAAGGATTTGTCTTCTAAAGTAAGATTCAGTAGGTTAGGCTTATAGAATATAGAACATTACAGCGCAGTACAGTCCCTTCAGCCCTTGATGTTGCGCCGACCTGTGGAACCAATCTGAAGCCCATTACACAAATCCATTCTCATCCATATGTTTATCCAATGACCATTTAAATGCCCTTAAAGTTGGTGAGTCTATTATTGTTGCAGGTAGGGCGTTCCATGGCCCTACTATTCTCTGAGTAAAGAAACTACCTCTGATATCTGTCCTATATATATATAATCATCCCTCAATTTAAAGTTGCATCCCTCATGCTGGCCATCACCATCCGAGGAAAAAGGCTCTCACTGTCCACCCTATCCAACCCTCTGATTATCTTGTATTTCTCAATTAAGTCATTATACCCTTGCAGTTAGAAGAAAGAGAGGAGATCTAATTAAGGTTCATAAGATATTAAAGAGAAGTGACAAAGTAGACATAGAGAGGATGCTTCCTCATGCAGTGCAATCTAGAATGAGAGGCTTTGGATAAGGGGTAGCAGATTTAAAACAGACATAAAGAGAAATTACCTTTCTCAATGGGTCATGGATCTGTGGAATTCATGACAGTGTAGTGGATGCTGTAATACTGAGAAAATGTGAGAAAAACATTGACCAATGTTTCATTAATAATTGGTTGAAGGGTTATGGAGAGTAGATAGGAGAGTGGAGTTGAGGCCAAGCTGAGACCAACCATAATTGTATTAGATAGCAGAGTAGGCTCAAGGGGCTGAATTGCCTGCTCCTACCCCTAGGCTAAAGTGAGGACTGGAGATGCTGGAGATCAGAGTCAAGATTAGAGTGGTGCTGGAAAAGCACAGCATACTGCCTGACCTGCTCCTACTCCTAGTTCCTATGAAAAAAGGATGACCCTGCACCTGAACTCCATTAGCTATCATTCTGCCTGTTCACTTAGTCTGTCTTTGCAATGACATTATGTGACTCCTAACTGCAAATGTGGACATACAGCTCTCTCTTCCTTAATTTAAAAACATTCAAAAAATATTGTGAAAAGCTGAGAGAGCAGGCTGCAAACATCTAAGCCCAATGGTGTGATTGAATATATCTTTAAGTCTATTAATTTATGCCTGTGATTGATTACATTTACCAGCATGTTACTGGGAATGGAGGGTTTGAGTTGTAAGAAGAGGCTGGATAGTCTGGGAGTTCTTTCACTGAAGTGTAGGACATTGAGGGGTGAACTTATACAGGATTATAAAATCATGAGGGGCATAGCTAGGGTGATTAGCAAAGCTCTTTTCCCAAAATGGATGAGTTCAAAAGTATTTGTTTTGTATTATTAAGTTGAAAGGAGAAAGATTTAGAAAGGATATAGGGAGCAGCCTTTTACACAGAGAGTGGTTCATGTGTGGAATGAACTTCCAGAGGAGGTGGTGGATGCGGGTACAGTTACAACATTTAAAAGACGTTTGGATAAGTACATGAATAGGCAATGTTGGGAAGAACATGGGCCAAGTGCAGGCAGGTGGGATTAGCCTAGTTTGGGATTGACATTAGCACAGGCTGGTCAGACTGAAGGGTTTGTTTCCATGCTGTATGACTTTATGACTCTATCATTTTAAATACATTAAGGTTAGTATTTAAAAAGAAAACAGTGAACATGGAGCTCATTATGAATTAATTATCATTAACTAAAAACAAAAGTTTTGGTGTGCTTGTAAATTCACTTAGAATTGAAAACAACAATTTAATTTTCAATAAAAGCAAATTAGTGTAGATGCTGGAGATCTGAAACGACACAGAATACTGGAGAAAATCAGCAGGTCTGGCAACAACTGCGGAGAGAGAACAAAAGAGTTACTGTTTCAAGTTCAACTTTATCTTTAAAACCGCCAGATTCTGCTGACATTGATGTTTATACATCTTGCTGTTCAGTTTCTTTTGCATTTGTTAGCCCAAGATGTGTGAGGTAGAGATTAGCGATTCTTGAACTTACCTTGAATCAATCTGTTCAGAGATGTTAGTGCAGACCTACGGAGCAAATTGGTCTTAGATCTGGATCCTTCCACACCCATCAGCGATCTACCTGCACTTCCACACACATCATCCACTGTGTCCACTGTTCTCAATGTGGTCTCCTCTACATCGGGGAGGCAGAATGCCAACTTGCAGAACACTTCAGAGAACATCTCTGGGGGACAGGCACTAAACAATCCCACCATCCTATGGCCATACACTTCAAACTCCCCTCCCACTTTGCCACATGTAGCTCCTGGACTCCTCCACTGCCAAACTTGAACTACCCGACGCCTGGAGGAAGAACATCTCATCTTCCACCTTGGGACCCTCCAACCATACGGAATCAATGTGGATTTCACCAGTTTCCCCCATTTCCCCTCCCCCACCTTATCCCAGATCCAACCTTCCAACTCGGCACCGCTCTCTTGAATTGTCCTGCCTGTCCATCTTCCTTCTCACCTATTCACTCCACCCTCCTCTTTGACCTATCACCCTCACCCCCCCACCTTAATCTACCTCTCATGTTCACAGCTACCTTTCCCCTCAGCCCCCTTTGGTCACCTCCTCATTCCTACTTCGGCCCAATAATCCACACCGATCCTCTGAAGAGCAACCCACCCAGAGCCATTCCCTACATTTACCCCTTCACCTAACACTACGGGCAATTTAGCATGGCCAATTCACCTGCACATTTTTGGACTGTGCAAATGTGCAAACTCCACTCAGACAGTTGCCTGAGGCGGGAATTGAACCCGGGTCTTTGGCGCTATGAGGCAGCAGTGCTAACCACTGTGCCACTGTGCTGCCCATTGTGCTCGAAACATAAACTCTCCTGCTCCTCAGATGCTGCCTGACTGGCTGTGCTTTTCCAGCTCCACACTCTTTGACTTGAACCTGGATACCCTGGCATAGGGGTAGGGACACTACCACTGCACCCCAAGAGCTCTAATTTAGTTATAGATTCATAGAATCCCTACAGTGTTGTAACAGGCCCTTCAGCCCAACAGGTCCGTACTGACCCTATGAAGAGTACCCCACTCAAACCCATTCCTGTACATTTACCCCTGACTAATCCACCTCACCTACAAATCCCCAAACACCATGGGCAATTTAGCATAGCCAATCCACCCTAACCTGCACATCCCCGGACCGCGGGGGGAAACCGGTCTCAGGTATCGTGACACACATTGACTTTAACATGCTGTCAGCACCCCCTGAACTAACTCAAGCTGTCCCAGTCCATTCCTAGAAATTTCTTAAAACTACTTCTAACTGACCATTCCACCGACGTTAAAATGACACAGTAATGAGCTGGAATTTTAATTATTATCTATGCACTGCTCATTCAGTATTTAAATTTCTCGGTTGAAGAAAACGGAGCTGGGCATCACATTGTGCAGGAGCCGGTGTTGGACTGGGGTGGACAAAGTTAAAACTCACCCAACACCAGGTTAGAGTCCAACAGGTTTAATTGGAAGCACTAGCTTTCAGAGTGCTGCTGCTACATCAGGTGGCTGTGGAGCAGGCCGTGAGACACAAGTTATAGCAAAAGATTAGTGTCATGTAACTGAAATGATATATTCAACAAACTTCACATCACATTAGGCAGTGCTGCTTTAAATAACGGAATATTTTATTATGCAAATCGGGCCTGGATGTAGGAGCAGGATGGATGTGAAATCAGAGTGTGGACTGATGGAAACATGATGGGACTATGTCCTGACCGACAGAGATTCTGGCTCTGAAGTCGAGCTCCGTCTCTATTCTGTGTTGGAGCTAAAATGCAGACCTTGCTGGCAGCTGTGAACACGGACTTAACTGTTTGCCCCTAATGTCATAGTCACACGGAATTAAACACGGGGAACCGGGTTGTGATGTTTCTCTGTTGTAGTGATGAGTTCAGGGGATTGGCGGTTGCAGACAGACGATGGATAGAATTCTCCCATCAGAGTGACAGCGTTTGCTGGCGAGAGGGCGCTTGCAGGAGGCAGTAGCTGTTAGCGACTGAGCAGACAGCTGACCCTTTGCACCCCCTGAACAACTCTCTGCTGAGCATGTGTTAAGAGATGTCTTTCTTCCAATGTTTGTCTTGTTTCTTGATGTGCCACGGTGCAGAACCAAACTGCATTTGTCATCATGTATACATAAACATTTTTTTAATGAATAAAAAATATTTATGAAATAAAACAAAATTGAAACGGAGCTCCAGCGTGCACAAACATTTTGCAAATGGCTCACGTCTGTTCATTAAATGATTGCCTCTGATTGTGATGTGGGGAATGGAGGGCACTTTTGCAAAATGTGATTTTTTTTTAAAATAACTTTTTTTTTTACGCCGTCTCCGGTCTCCCCCAGAGAGTGAGAGAGAGCTGCATTCAGGCAGTGTCACGGGTACAGACTGAACACACGCTGCATGCTGCCCACGGCTTATGTAACAGAAGATCGCAGTTTCCCTTCAATTTCCCTCCTGTTTCTTTTTATTGGAGTGTGAGGGGAACGTGGAGAGGGATTTTTGGGGGCAGGTCTGGGTAACCACACGTGAGTTGGAGCTTCTTTTGCGGGAAAAACTCTGAGCGAGAGACGCAGAGGCTGAATACAGAGAGAGATAGACAGGCAGAAACACAGAGACTGACAATCAGACTGTCTGCACTGGGAGGTCTGTCCTCTGTCTGGGCATCATTCCCGGGGCCTCCAGGGTTTGTCAATCAGTTGTGTGTTTGGGCTGTGCTGGCGGGGTGGTGAATTAATTGCACTTTTGCAACCTTCCCCCCCACTGTACAGGAATAATGCAGGATGATCTACCTCCCTGGCAATCCACTGCTTGTCTAACAGAACGGAAGTTACTAGAACACGCAGACTTTATTGGGTGAGTTTGCATTTTCCCTTTCGTTTTCAATCATTGCCGTGGATAATAGTATTTGAATTAACTGCTTTCTCTCTCTCTGCCTCTCCCCAGTGTAAAATACCGCCCTATGTACGTGTGTAAGTCAAAGCGGGGAATGAGACCAAAGGTAAGCTGGCTGTCTGTCTCATCAAAGATGTGCGCCACCTTATCCAAACTTCTCACCACTTCTGATTTCCATCCATCCGTTAGTTAATGTACTTAGAACCGTATTTCGCTGTAAAATTGTCACCGTTTAACATGCGGTGAATAAAATGCGTAGCAACAGCGTTGCCTCCGCCCCCCCCCCAGTTTTATCTGTGTGTTCCGAAATGGTGTTTCTTGCCTTCACATTTTCAGGAGGCTTATAAACTACCACACAGACTGATCGAGAAGAAAAGACGGGATAGGATTAACGAATGCATTGCGCAGCTTAAGGACCTGCTGCCTGAGCACCTGAAACTGACGGTAAGCTATTAATGAAATCTGTGCCCTGTCTGCTAATGCAGTAATGCCTGAGTTTAACCCCGGAGCAGTAGAGAGCCAGATATTCCCACCTGTAACCCGTGGGCTATTTGTTATCTGCAGCTCAGGGAGCCGTGGGGTGCAGGCAGCTTTACAAAGTATACTTAATGCCATCTTTGCAAATAATATCAATAATTTTGGTGTTGCCTGAACTGTTGTTTAAGTATAATCGAAGACATAATTGCCAAGATTGCAAATAACACTTGTGGGATATAGGAAAAATAGTGTTACTTCTGCAATTCCATTTACTTATACAAACTAAATGAACTCACACCAGTATGTAATTGTTTTAGCCAAGAGCTGAGTCAACAAGAATGGAAACTATGTGGAGAAAATACATAATTGTTTTTGTATTAGCTAAAATTGTATGCCAGAATGAAACGCGACTGCAAAACAATGGTAGATATTACAGGCGAGTAGATAAGATGCTGTGAGGGGAGGAAGTTAAGCTAGATACGCCTGTACAAACAGTAGGTATAAACATCTGTTTCCCACTTTTATAGAAACACAGTAACAAACCCCAATTAAAAGGGTCATAAGGTTCAGGGGAAGGTACAGATGGACGGAGTAGATAATGGTGAAGAAAGAATATGCCTAACAATGACCTACAGCGGGATGAGGTCAAACGGCCTTGTGAGGCCAGAGATAAGCATTTTGTCACAGACAAGGCCGGATAAGGCAAGAGATAAACAGGAGTAATGGGTGCCAGTCTTAGGGAAGTGGAAGATGTAAACAGGGGAGGAGCAATGTAAAACAAAAGAAACCAAATTATATAAATGTTGTGTATTAATTGAATTTGAGGTGTGTGTGTCCCTTGCCTTATAGACACTGGACATCACACCCTCTAGCAAGAGTAAAATAAAGGACACTACTGATTCAGATTTTGTCTCGGACTGCAATTATTGAAGTGTGTGAGCCTTGTTTCTCACAATACTGATAACTTTGGTGTTGTCTTAACTGTTTTTAATTATAATTGAAGAAATAAAATTTACATTGTCCCTTTCCTCCACCCCACCCTCGCTCTACCTAAGACTCTGGGGCATCTGGAGAAAGCTGTGGTACTGGAATTAACACTGAAACACTTAAAGGCATTGACAACTTTAACAGAGCAACAGCAGCAGAAGATAACTGCTTTGCAAAGTGGTAAGTGACAGGACAGTGTTTTTAAACAGGCACTCTTCTCATTTTCATATTGTCTTTGTGACATTCCAGAGAGCTTTGCAGCCTTTGCCAATAGTCCTCGTTGGAAAAATGAGGAAGAGTAAAGAATAGGCATGATAAAAGCTCCTCAGAGTCCTCGTGTTGTCAGGAGTTGAACCTGAGACCATGTATTTTCCAGTTAATATCTCTTACCCCCAGCATAGTTTTATTTGTAGAATTGTTGAGATCTTGGTAATTTTTATTTCTCCAATTTGCTTAATCACTGGTTCTGGCATCCGGAGAGAGTGAGGGAGGAAAGCTGGAGAGCAAGCCTTGCAGGTTTTGCTGTTTTGAAACAGTTTTGTTTTCTCATGGCTGTGCCCATAAGCTGATTTCCTGAAATACAGTTCGCTTGTGTATTCCCATGTCTGACATCATTGTTCAAGCTGAATAACCTGGCAACTTTCGCCCGATAGGCGTAACTTCCAGAAAGAAGCAAATCAAAAATAGGAGACCCAGTGCCTCTTCGGTAAAATGTTAAATTTGGCTCAGATTGCCGTGGTTTCATGAGCTTGATTCGATCTGGTCAGGAGACACTCTGACCATTTTAAGTCAACGTTCTCTCCAAAAGCAAAATTTTGTTTTGGTCCACAAAGGTCTCTGGTATTAAATTTGATGGAAATTGAAAATTGATAGTTTATAACTTGTGATGAGTGTGATGTGAGATTTATGCCCAGTTAGGAGGATAGACAAATGCATGGTTTCACTTCTGACCCTGGATTTATTTGTCATGATTTTGAAGCAGAGTCATAGAGATGTACAGCACGGAAACAGACCCTTTGATCCAACTCATCCATGCTGACTGGATATCCTAACCTAATCTAGTCCCATTTGCCAGCACTTGGCTCATATCCCTCTAAACCCTTCCTATTCATATACCCATCCAAATGCCTCTTAAAGGCTGTAATTGTACCAGCCTCGGCCACTTCCTCTGGCGGTGATTCCATACACACACCACTCTCTGCGTGAAAAAGCTGCCCTTTAGGTCCCTTTTATATCTTTCCCCTCTCACCCTAAACCTATGCCCCCATAGTTCTGGACTCTTTTCCGCCCCCCACCTCCCCAGGAAAAAAGTCTTGTCAATTTATCCTATCCATGCCCCTCATGATATTTTAACCTCAGTAAGGTCACCCCAAGCTTCTGATGCTTCAGGGAAAACAGCCCCAGCCTATTCAACCTCTCCCTATAGCTTAAACCCTCCAACCTTTGTAAATCTTTTCTGAACCATTTTCAAGTTTTACAACATCCTACTGATAGGAAGGAGACCAAAATTGCATGCAATATTCCAAAAGTGGCCTAACCAATGTCCTGTACAGCCGCAACATGACCTCCCAACTCTGTTTGGATAACAGTTGCACAGAGTCAGGATTTGCGCTTGAATTGCCTTTGTTTTTTTTTTGAGGGGACTGTGCCCTGAAAGATGCCAGATACTCGGATCTGGATGCCTTCCATTCGGGATTTCAGACGTGTGCCAGGGAAGTGCTGCAGCACCTGACCAGGTTCGAAAGCTGGACTCCGAAGGAGCAGCGGTGTGCCCAGCTGATTGGCCACTTGCACCAAGCCATCACCCAGCTCCGAGCCAATGGTGAGACGCAGGCCTCTGGTGTGGGGCAAGCTGGTGCCCAAGTGGCGGCGGCGGCGGCACCAGATCAGGCTCGCTCTGGTGACAACTGCGTCCCAGTCATCCAGAGGACACAAGTGGCGGAGCACACCGGGAGTGACACGGATACTGACAGCGGTTACGGAGGCGAAGGGGAGAGGGGCGAGGGGAAGAATGAGAAGGAGTTCACTCCGTGTGACGGCTCCACATGGACGTGTGACATTAAACAGGAGCCCGATGACTCGCCGGCTAAAAGGGTCAAAGTTGATCTGGCGGGTCATGTGACCAGCTGTGAGGAAGGCCACGAGCCTGCTACCCATCCCATGATGGGGATTGGCATGATGCCCACGCTTGGCCAGCAACCCCCTTTCTGTGTGCCCTTCTATCTCATTAACCCCTCGGCAGCTGCTCCATACGTGTCCCTCCTGGACAGGGCTAACCTGGAGAGATGCTGGCGCCCGGCTCCCATTCCCGTTCTTTACCCTGGCATTCCCACCATCTCGGCCTTGGCACCTGATAGACTACTCTGCCAGGACCCCACCCCAGGCTCCGGCCCAGGTTTGGTGCTCCGCATGTGCGAGTCTGAGGCAGCTGGACCCCTCCTTGGGGCCGAAGTAGCTTTGAGCCCAGATCTGGGGTCACCAGACAGCAAGTCCTGAAGCAGTCACCGCATTCCCATTGCCAGCTGTACACCCCTCCACCTTCACTCCCCATGTACCAAACTGTGGAACCGAGCAGCAATTCTCCACAGAGTCCGAGAGATGGAAGGAAGTGAGGTCCAAAACTAAATCAACCCCATACAGTTTGAGGCTACATAAGTTAGCAATCTCTGTTCTGAGGGTGGACAAAGATCAACTCAGCTACCAGTCTCACAGAATCATACAGTACAGAAGAGGCCTTTTGGCCCATTAAGTCTGTACTGCCAAAAAATACTGTACCAGTTCCATTTTCCCACAATAGAGTCATGTACTCATGTTAAATCGGGTGTAAACTCTCATTTGCACAGAGTAATTTTCCAGCTGCCACTTTGCAGATTAACCCCATCCACCTTCCAGCACTTGGGTTAATGTCCACATGTGAAAACGTTGGGAAGAAAATCATCATATTTTTCTACAGCTCTCTTTTAATTAGCTTGAGTTTGATGCCCGCTTACAGTTAAAGATTTCACAATCTGAGTGAAGATTCTTTAAAAAATCATGTTCTGCGTTTCCCTCTACCTATGGTTAGAATAGGAAGATGGAGTGAGCAGAGGGGATTTCTCAGATGCAAACCATTAAATCTTCACACTTTTTTTAAAAGTGCAGATTTTAGAGAGATCATTGCCTTGTGCCTGTCAATTCAAGGCTGACTGCCCATTCTCAGTCCCGCTCTGAATTACGCATTAACTCTTGGCCTTTCTCAGAGATGAAAGTTGCTGGTTTCATTTAATGCTGTTTCTCTCCCACAGCCCTCTCTGTGCTCTGTTATCAGAGAATTGCAAGTCACAGTTGAGAACCTCATCACCCAGACTGAGGAGACGGTGGCCTCAGTGAAACCTATTTTTAGTTGTTGCCAAGGCAGCTGATTTGGTGATGCTCTGTAGGGTTATGTAACAGCTGAGAGACATTCCTGCCTGAGCATGATCCAACTCACCCTGGTTACAGTGCTGCTGCTGAATGCCTAACACGCTGTGTTCAACAATATTGTGAAATACATATATTGCCTCAAGTAGCTTTTGTTTGTGTACTGTAAATAGTTTGTGAATAATGATGAATATTGTCTGATATGCTATTTTTGTAGGGGTATAATGAAACATGATAACCACTGAATATTTTATGTTTTGAGCGAACTGAATTTTATGAAGAATTGATCAATTATGTTTGCACTTGTTAGTGCTTTATTGCTTATGCGATCTTAAGTTATTATAATAAATATTGCCTGCATTTTAAAAGAAAAATTGTGATTCATTCCCATTATGCCTTTCAGAAAAATGTGGGTTTTTTTTTATTCCTTGCAAAGATAATTAGGGTGGGGTGGGGGGGGGGGGGGGGGCGGTGCTGCGAGAGAGCATCTAGGGAACAGGAGAATCGACGTTTCGGGCATTAGCCCTTCTTCAGGAATGGAGAAGTCCATTCATCAGTCCACAACCACCCACTCCCACCACCACTTATGCTCAGTAACAGCAGTGTGTACTGTCTACAAGATGCACTGCAAAGATTCATCAAAGATCCTCAGACTGCACCTTCCAAACCCAAGACCACTTCCATCTGGAAGGACAAGGGCAGCAGATTCTCGGGAACACCACTCCTTGCAAGTTCCCCTCCAAGCCATTCACCATCCTGACTTGGAAATATATTACCATTCCTTCACTGTCGCTGGGTCAAACTCCTGGAATTCCCTCCCTAAGAGCATTGTGGGTCACCCCACAGCGGTACTGCAATGGTTCAAGGAGGCAGCTTACCCCCCACCTTCTCAAGGGCAACTAGGGACAGGCAATAAATGCTGGCCACCCAGCAACACTCAAGAATGAACAAAAACGTATCTGCTCCCAGGAGGACCAGTTCCACCACAGAACACACCAGATGGCCTCCTTCTTTAGAGACCACAATTTCCCTTCCCATATGGTTAAAGATGCCCTCCAACGCATGTCGTCCACATCCCGTACCTCTGCCCTCAGACCCCACCCCTCCAACCGTAACAAGGACAGAACGCCCCTGGTGCTCACCTTCCACCCTACCAACGTTCACATAAACCAAATCATCCGCCGACATTTCCACCACCTCCAAACGGACCCCACCACCAGGGATAATTTCCCTCCCCACTCCTTTCCACCTTCCGAAAAGACCGTTCCCATTGTGACTACCTGGTCAGGTCCACGCCCCCCTACAACCCACCCTCCCATCCTGGCACCTTCCCCTGCCACCGCAGGAATTGCAAAATCTGTGCCCACACCTCCTCCCTCACCTCCATCCAAGGCCCTAAAGGAGACACTTTAACCCCAGGGCATCAATGTGGACTTCAACAGTTTCCTCATTTCCCCTTCCCCCACCTCACCCTAGTTCCAAACTTCCAGCTCAGCACTGTCCCCATGACTTGTCCTACCTGCCTATCTCCTTTTCCACCTATCCACTCCACCCTCTCCTCCCTGACCTATCACCTTCATCCCCTCCCCCACTCACCTATTGTACTCCATGCTACTTTCTCCCCACACCCACCCTCTCATTTATCTCTCCACCCTTCAGGCACTCTGCCTTTATTCCTGATGAAGGGCTTTTGCCCGCAGTGTCGATTTTGCTGCTCCTCGGATGCTGCCTGAACTGCTGTGCTCTTCCAGCACCACTAATCCAGAATCTGGTTTCCAGCATCTGGAGTCATTGTTTTTACCTAAGAAAAAACACAGTCCTGCCATCCACAGATATCAGTTTGGTGGTCATAGCAAGAATGTGATTGCGTTAGAGAGGCTGGAAAGGAAATTTGCCAGGATTATGCCTGGGCTGAAGAGTCAGTGCTTTGAAGAAAGATTGGATGGGTTGAGATTGTTTTCCTTGGAGGAGCAGAGGTTAAGAAGAAATATTATTGAGGTGTATGAGATTATCAGGGACAAAGGAGGCACTTTTACTATTAGCAGCAGAGCCACTAACCAGGGAACATAGACCTAAGAGGCAGATGGCTAAGAATTTTAGAGAAAGTTTTACAATGAGAGGGTGGGAGTGTGGAGTCCTCTATCTGAAAGGGCATTTGATTTGAAACTCTAGTAACAGTTAAACAATATATAAATGTTCACTTGCATTGCCCCAATCTCTGCACCAAGAGCTGGAAAATGGAATTATTGTAATCACCAATTATTGTCAATCCCTAAATAATGCTGGAGATGGTGACTTCTTGAAGCACTGCAGTTCATGTGGTATGGGGCACCTGCAGTACTGTTAAGCAGCAGATCCAGAATTTTGACCAACGACACAAATGTTGGAACTCCACTCATCAGGCAAGTGGGGAGTATTCCATCACACTCCTGACTTGTGCCTTGTAGTTGGTGGACAGTCTTTGGAGAGACAAGAAGTAGCTACTCATCACCCAATTTCCAGTCTCTGACCCGCTGTGGTGGCCATTGTATTATATGGTGATCCCAGTTAGTTGCTGTTCAGGATGTTGAGAATAAGGGATACAGTGGTGGTGATGCCATTGAATAGCATTGGACGATGGTTAGATTCTGTCTTGTTGGAAACGGTCATTTCTTGATACCTATGTTGTGCAAAACAAGAATAAGATGAGTGAAAAAGATTTGAACAGCTACCTACTTCACACCAATGAGATAAAAAGGCAGAGATTTATGGAACAATTCGGCGCTATACCTGAAAATCTAACAAATTAGATTTATTTACATTAATATGTAAATTATCACAGACATGAGGAAAAAAGTGTATTGAATTATTTTAATTGTTCTCTTATCTGTCAATGACAGAACAGGTTTTTAATTAATTTATTTCAAAATCACAGTGGTCTGCTTCCCCAAATTCTTTGTAAGATTCAATGTTTAAAAAACACCCACAGCAAAATCCTTTAGGGTAAAACAAAGTAGGATTTAGTAATGCATTCAAAAATGAGGTGGGGGCGGGGGGGGGTTGGTGGAATGGTTTGCAATACATCTCTGCACACAAATGCATTCAAGGAAGGAAGGGAAAGGAAGTAAGTTTTAAATTACAAAATACTTCAAAGCAAAGATATTTGTTCATATGAATTAGAGTCCAATAAATGAATGTCCTTTCAACTGGTTGGTGCGTTACGATCTCTCCTGTGACTTGTGGAAACCACAATAGTTGTAAACTAAAATCGGTTAGCTTTGCAGACAAGGGACAGACGCTTTCTTGAAATCAGACTTTTGAGATAGATTAAGGCTAGTTTTGAGATAGATTAAGGTTAGTTAAACATGGAGCTGCTTTGCTGCTGTTTTCTCTTCTGGTGTTACATGAGAACTACAGAGAGAAGTCCAAAACTATATGATTACATAGGCCAGTTCAAATAAACTAGCTGATTTAGTCTCATGACAGGGGTTTAGTTAAAAATCACACAACACCAGGTTATAGTCCAACAGGTTTATTTGGAAACACTAGCTTTTGAAGCGCTGTTTCTTCGTCAGGTGGTTCCTACACGTGCCACCTGATGAAGGAGCCAGGTCTTCGAAAACTAATGCTTCCAAATAAACCTGTTGGACTATAACCTGGTGTTGTGTGATTTTTAACTTAGTCCACCCCAGTCCAACACCGGCATCTCCAAATCATGACAGGGGTTTAGATTGAGCCAAGAGTGCGGTGCTGGAAAAGCACAGCAGGTCAGGTAGCATCCGAGGAGCAGGAGAATCATTTAGAGTGAGCCATCTCAGTGAACAAAATTCCTCGGTGACCTCTCATCTAAACCCAAACTGTGTTTAGAAGATAACAAAAAAATTGTTACCCCATTTTTAACATAATGAGTTTTCTTTCATATATCTCTAACTGGGAAGACACATTGTCTGTAGACACTTTCTGTGACTTGACTGCGATGTCTCTACAATGCAAAGAGTGTGACAGTCCAGGAGGCTGACAGGAGCTTTTGTCCCCTGGTTATTGCTATTGAGAATGTTCCAGAACTTCTTATTGACTGTCATCAGATGCAGCTGAGAGAGGTTTAGGCTATTCAAAAAAATAACTGGGTTGTAAGTTCATTGATGAGCTGATTGAGGTAGTCAATGATAATTGATAAACGATTTGGATGTGAATATAAGAGGTGCAGAACTACCGCAGTTAGGTGGTAGTGTGGGGGTGAAAAAAACAGGAATGTCAGGCACCCTGTTCACTCCGAGAGCTGACTCTGAGGGAACTGGACCTGAACAAAAAAAAATATAAGAGGTACAGATGGTATTGACTTACGGCTGGGGAATGATTTGGCAGGAGTGAAAATTATAGCTTTGCCTATAATCAAAGAAAGCCCAGATTTAGGTGGTAGTGTGGGGGTGAAAAAAAACAGGAATGTCAGGCACCCTGTTCACTCCGAGATCTGACTCTGAGGGAACTGGACCTGAACAAAAAAAATCTAAGAGGTACAGATGGTATTGACTTACGGCTGGGGAATGATTTGGCAGGAGTGAAAATTATAGCTTTGCCTATAATCAAAGAAAGCCCAGATGAGTCAAAAGAGATGGAAGATATTTTCCATTGTGTGACCAGAGCAATGGTTAAACGAAGAGGTCTCAGTCATGCCGCAAGCAACAGTTTGGGTAAATGAGAAAATGTATAGGTTAGTATGTTTGCAGAGGACACCAAAACTAGTGATTTGGTGGAGAATGAAGAAGGTTGATCAGATGTGCCGATGGGCTGAGGAGGAGCAGACAGAGTTTAATTTAGATAACTGCAAGGTGCTGCATTTTGCTAAGGCAAACCAGGGTAGGACTTATACACTTAATGGTAGGGTCCTGGGGAATGTTGCCGAACACAGACACCTTGGGGTGCAGGTGCATAGATCCTTGAAGGTGGAGTCACATGTTGACAGGGTAGTGACGAAGATGTTTGGTACACCTGCCTCTATTGGTCAGTGCTTTGAGTATAGCAGTTGGGAGGTCATGTTGCAGCTGTACAGGACATTTGTTCAGAAAAGACTTACAAGGATGTTGCCGGAGTTGGAGGGTTTGAACTATAGGGAAGAGGCTGAATAGGCCGGGGCTAATTTCCCTGGAGCGTCAGAGGCTGAGAGGTGACCTTATACAGACTTTTAAAATCATGAAGGGCATGGATAGGGTGAATAGACAAGGTCTTTTTCCCAGGGTAGGGGAGTCCAAAACTAGTGGGTTTAAGGTCAGAGGGGAAAGATATATAAGTGACCTAAGGGTCAACGTTTACAAGCAGAGGGTGGTCTGTGTATGGAATGAGCTGCCAGAGGAAGTGGTGGGGGCTGGTACATTTAAAAGGCATCTGGAAGGGTATATGAATAAGAAGGGTTTGGAGGGATATGGGCCGGGTGCTGGCAAATGGGACTATTAATTTAGGATATCTGACCGGCATGGGCCGAGTCGGACCAAAGGATCTATTTCCAAGCTGTACAACTCTATTTCTCTATCGATAAATTTTGTTTTCCCCCAGTAGCTGGCAGAATAATAAACAAACACTTTTTTTTTGAGGATCTTGTGACAGAGCGGTCGTGTCCCTGTCACTGGGCCAGAAGATTAAGAGGTCAGATCCCACTTATGTTGATCATATTTGTCTGAACGACTGATTAAAAATATTGAAATAAATTGCTTCAAATCAAGTGGTGTTATGGCATACTTCTGGAGCTGGAGGGACTTGAACCTAGACCTTGAACCTACCACTGTACCACAAGAGGCCTTTGGGATAAAAACAAGCATGTGATGCTCCGAGTTGAAGATAATCACACACAAGAAAAGAAAGCCAGAACAGGAATTCTCCAGCACCAGTGCTCCTCACTTTTTCCAAAAGGTTTCCCAACAACCGGGGCTATTGGACTCAATAAGTGAAGCTGAGAAAGACTGTAGCTGGACTGAGGGGTCTGGTAGAGCAGAAGAATAGGAGGAGACCACTTAGCCCTCAAGCCTAACCTGCCATTCCATGAGATCGTTCCTACTCCGGTCTTCCCTTAGTTATTCCTGAAAACTCAATTCTGAAAATTCCAACTGCGATATCCTCCTTTGTGGGAGCTTTCCAGATTTGCACAACTATTTGTGGATCTTGTTTCTGTGGTGGAACATTCTGATTCCTTCTGGAACTCTAACAGGCGATGGGAAGCTACAGCTGGACGCTTGGAAAATGCAAGTTTTTTTGCCATTAGATGTTCATCAGTGTGTCCATGGAATGGCCTTGTTATCTTCCTTACCATCTGCAAAGGATTTCAGTTGCTCTGGTATACCAAAGCAGGAGATTGACATTGTGAAGGAGGGCTGGTTCATGTTCGTGAGAGAGAGAGAGAGACAGACAGAGAGAAAGCAAAAGATTTCCTTTTCAGTTCTGAATTCCTTGCCAGAATTAAAAGCCCTTCTTTTGCGCAGGCTCAAGTGAGCTCTTGACTTGAGTTAACCATGAGTCAATGTGCCCAGCCTCAAGCACCAAAGAGTCTTGCTGCTCAACAGCCATGTGACTGCGATGGGTCATAAAGCAACTTCATTTTGCCTGAGTCGAGCCTCTTGGTGGTGGTGGTGCGGGGGGGGGTGGTGGAACTGTTTTGGGCTGGTCATGTGACAGCAGCCATGCATGGCCACAGCCTGGGGCTCAGGTCTCCTCCGGCACTGGGCTCACTCTGCTCCCAGTCTGGCGCACTGACCTCTACACCGCTGAAGCCAAACGCCAACTCGAGGACACCTCTTCCTACCGCCCCCTCGACCATGACCCCACCCCACATCACCAAACCATCATCTC
>NC_057732.1:5308044-5325291 GCF_004010195.1 Chiloscyllium plagiosum
CTAACTCTCCCCCCCGTCACAGGGCTCACTCTTCCCCAGCGCTGGGCTAACTCTCCCCCCGACACAGCGCTCACTCTCCCCCAGCACTGGGCTAACTCTCCCCCCGACACAGTGCTCACTCTCCCCCAGCGCTGGGCTAACTCTCCCACCTGCACAGCGCTCACTCTCCCACAGCACTGGGCTAACTCTCCCACCTGCACAGCGCTCACTCTTCCTCAACGCTCAGCTAACTCTCTCCCCGCACAGGGCTCACTCTTCCCCAGCGCTGGGCTAACTCTCCCCCCGACACAGCGCTCACTCTTCCTCAACGCTTAGCCAACTCAATCCCCGCACAGGGCTCACTCTTCCCCAGCGCTGGGCTAACACTCTCCCCTCGACACAGGGCTCACTCTTCCCCAGCGCTGGGCTAACTCTCCCACCTGCACAGCGCTCACTCTTCCTCAACGCTCAGCTAACTGCTAACTCTCCCCCTCTCACATCGCTCACTCTTCCCCAGCGCTGGGCTAAATCACCTCCCTACACATCGCTCACTCTACCCCAGCGCTGGGCTAACTCTCCCCCATGCACAGCGCTCACTCTTCCCCAGCACTGGGCTAAATCTCCCCCCCTCACAGCGCTCACTCGTCCCCAGCGCTGGGCTAACTCTCCCCCTCGCACAGCGCTCACTCTTCCCCAGCGCTGGGCTAACTCTCCCACCTGCACAGCGCTCACTCTTCCCCAGCGCTGGGCTAACACTCCCCCCTGCACAGCGCTCACTCTTTCCCAGCGCTGGGCTAACTCTCCCACCTGCACAGCGCTCACTCTTTCCCAGCGCTAGGCTAACTCTCCCCCCTACACAGCTCTCACTCTTCCACAGCACTGGGCTAAATCTCCCCCCTACACAGCTCTCACTCTTCCACAGCACTGGGCTAAATCTCCCCCCTACACAGCTCTCACTCTTCCACAGCACTGGGCTAAATCTCCCCCCTACACAGCTCTCACTCTTCCACAGCATTGGGCTAAATCTCCCCCCTACACAGCTCTCACTCTTCCACAGCACTGGGCTAAATCTCCCCCCTACACAGCTCTCACTCTTCCACAGCACTGGGCTAAATCTCCCCCCTACACAGCTCTCACTCTTCCACAGCACTGGGCTAAATCTCCCCCCTACACAGCTCTCACTCTTCCACAGCACTGGGCTAAATCTCCCCCCTACACAGCTCTCACTCTTCCACAGCACTGGGCTAAATCTCCCCCCTACACAGCTCTCACTCTTCCACAGCACTGGGCTAAATCTCCCCCCTACACAGCTCTCACTCTTCCACAGCACTGGGCTAAATCTCCCCCCTACACAGCTCTCACTCTTCCACAGCACTGGGCTAAATCTCCCCCCTACACAGCTCTCACTCTTCCACAGCACTGGGCTAAATCTCCCCCCTACACAGCTCTCACTCTTCCACAGCACTGGGCTAAATCTCCCCCCTACACAGCTCTCACTCTTCCACAGCACTGGGCTAAATCTCCCCCCTACACAGCTCTCACTCTTCCACAGCACTGGGCTAAATCTCCCCCCTACACAGCTCTCACTCTTCCACAGCACTGGGCTAAATCTCCCCCCTACACAGCTCTCACTCTTCCACAGCACTGGGCTAAATCTCCCCCCTACACAGCTCTCACTCTTCCACAGCACTGGGCTAAATCTCCCCCCTACACAGCTCTCACTCTTCCACAGCACTGGGCTAAATCTCCCCCCTACACAGCTCTCACAACAAACATTGGACTCACTCTTCCCCAGCGCTGATCTAACTCTCCCCCCGCACATCGCTCTCTCTTCCCCAGCGCTGGGCTAAATCTCCAACAAACATTGGACTCACTCTTCCCCAGCGCTGATCTAACTCTCCCCCCGCACATCGCTCTCTCTTCCCCAGCGCTGGGCTAAATCTCCAACAAACATTGGACTCACTCTTCCCCAGCGCTGGGCTAACACTCCCCCACGCACAGGGCTCGCTCTTCCCTAGCGTTGGGCTAACTCTCCCCCGTACACATCGCTCTCTGTTCCCCAGCGCTGGGCTAACTCTCCCGCAAACACAGCGCTCTCTCTTCCCCAGCGCTGGGCTAACTCTCCCCCCTACACAGCGCCCACTCTTCCCCAACGCTCAGCTAACTCTCCCCCCGCACAGCGCTCACTCTTCCCCAGCGCTAGTCTAACTCCGCCCCCCCCACCGGACTGCGCTCACTCTTCCCCAGCGCTCAGCTAACTCTCCCCCTGCACAGCGCTCACTCTTCCCCAGCGCTGGACTAACTCTCCCCACTACACAGCGCTCACTCTTCTCCAGCGCTGGGCTAAATCTCCCCACTACACAGCACTCACTTTTCCCCAGCGCTGAGCTAACTCTCCCCCCTACACAGCGCTCCCTCTACACCAGCGCTGGGCAAACACTCCACCAAACACTGGACTCACTCTTCCCCAGTGCTGGGCTAACTCTTCCCCCCGCACAGGACTCACTCTTCCCCAGCACTGGGCTAACTCTCCCCCCCAGCACAGCGCTCACACTTCCCCAGTGCTGGGCTAACTCGCCCCCCTACACAGCGCTCACTGTTCCCCAACGCTCGGCTAACTCTCTCCCCTACTGAGCGCTCACTCTTCCCCAACGCTCGGCTAACTCACCCTCCTGCACAGCGCTCACTCTTCCCCAGCGCTGGGCTAACTCTCCCCACTACACAGCGCTCACTTTTCCCCAGCGCTGGGCTAACTCTCCCCATTACACAGCGCTCACTTTTCCCCAGCGCTGGGCTAAATCTCCCCCCCTCACAGCGCTCACTCTTCCCCAGCACTGGGCTATCTCTCTCCACTACACAGCGCTCACTTTTCCTCAGCGCTGGGCTAAATCTCCCCCCTACACCGCGCTCCCTCTACACCAGCGCTGGGCTAACACTCCACCAAACACTGGACTCACTCTTCCCCAGCGCTGGGCTATCTCTTCCCCCTGCACAGGACTCACTCTTCCCCAACTCTGGGCTAAATCTCCCCCCTACACAGCGCTCACTCTTCCCCAGCGCTGGGCTATCTCTTCCCCCTGCACAGGACTCACTCTTCCCCAACGCTCGGCTAACTCTCCCCTACCCTCGCACAGCACACACTCTTCCCCAGCACTGGGGTAACACTCCTCTCTGCACAGGGCTCATTCTCCACCCCCTGAGGTCACATGGAGGGGGAACCAGGAGAGTTGGGGCAGCCTGATTGGTACATATCCATGAGGGGCCGAAAATGGTGGAGCTTCTTGGTTCAGCCCTCGGTTTTCACGTCAGTGTATCCAGAGGGGTGGCTTTTAGGTTAGATTCTTTACAGTGTGGAAACAGGCCCTTCGGCCCAACCAGTCCACACCGACCCTCCGAAGAGTAACCCACCCAGACCCATTTCCCTCTGACGAAGGCACCAAACACTATGGGTAATTTAGCATGGCCAATTCACCTGACCTGCACATTTTTGGACTGTGGGAGGAAACCGGAGCACCCGGAGGAAACCCACGCAGACACGGGGAGAACGTGCAAACTCCACACAGACAGTCACCCGAGGCTGGAATCGAACTTGGGACCCTGGTGCTGGGAGGCAGCAGTGCTAACCACTGAGCCACCGTGCTGCTTCACAGCGCCAGAGACCTGGTTCAATTCCCGTCTTAGGCAGCTGTCTGTGTGGAGTTTGCACATTCTCCCCGTGTCTGCGTGGGTTTCCTCCGGGTGCTCCGGTTTCCTCCCACAGTCCAAAGATGTGCAGGTCAGGTGAGTTGGCCATGCTAAATTGCCCGTAGTGCTAGGTGCCTTCGTCAGAGGGAAATGGGTCTGGGTGAGTTACTCTCCGGAGAGTCGGTGTGGACTGGTTGGGCTGAAGGGCCTGTTTCCACACTGTAGGGAATCTAATCTAATCTTTTAATGTGCTAACGTCTCAGACAATCTCCCACTTGTTGCAGACGATACCGCTCCAAGGTGTGGTTGATAGAAAATGGGCAACATTACAATGGGAGGCCATTTGGCCCATCGTGTCTCTGTTCCATTTCAGAAGGCATTCTCTAACCAGCTACCTTCAACTTCTTTACTCAGGACTTCTGTTCAGCATCAAAACACATCTTGTCTGTTTTTAACAATTCCTCATTGAAAAGTCATCGTTGGCTATCATTGCCTAACAAGTATGATTGTCCATCTTGGAAATTCCGTGTCTGAGATCGAATGGATGATTTTACATGTAATTACAGTGAGAAATACAACAAAATACTATACACTGAAACACTTTCATTCTTTGCAACAATACTGCACATTTTGGTAGTTTTAAGAATAAGAGAAAAATGAACAAATGTAGAGAGGTCCATCTACATTCGAGTTCTGAGCCAGCTCAGAATCACCATTGTTTCACCTCTGTCTACAGCAAACCCAACTACCACCGATCCTCAGGTACAATCTTTCACCACTGGGCCAATTCACCTCCGTCACAACCTACAGCAGACCCACCAACATTGGCCCACCTTCTCGATATTACTGTCGTGGCCTTCCGACAATGATACACTGCTGGTAACAGTGGACCCGACCAATGACAAACACGCCAATCCTCAGGCGATATCTTTTGCCGCTTGGCCTATCTTGGCAAGTTGGCATCTGAGCTTATTCTCGCC
The DNA here is from genome assembly GCF_004010195.1 of Chiloscyllium plagiosum. Taxonomy (NCBI): domain Eukaryota; kingdom Metazoa; phylum Chordata; class Chondrichthyes; order Orectolobiformes; family Hemiscylliidae; genus Chiloscyllium; species Chiloscyllium plagiosum. The sequence goes on from NC_057732.1 coordinate 5,312,688, forward strand.
CGCACTGGGATCACTCTCCATCCCCCCTCTGCACTGAGCTCACTCTCCGTCCCCCACCCAGGCAGGAGGTGAATGGACTGTTGGAACTCTCCACACTCTCCATCACCAGGATGATCAGCACCCGAATCCTCACTACGCTCCTTCTCCCATCTCTGAGGACACCCTACCTGAAAGTCAGTGTGGCTTCCAACATAACCGTGGAACTACGGACATAATTTTCACTGCTTGGCAACTCCAAGAGAAATGCGAGGAACAACACTGCCCGATACACATAGCCTTCATCAATCAAACCAAAACTTTTGACTCAGTCAGTTGGGAATGAAATGGAATTGCAATGTCAAAGGGCAGCTGTCCAGAGCAATTCACCAACTACCTCCATGACAAGATGTCAACGATGGTCCTCACTGACGGTCACATAACAGAAACCTCTGTGGTCAAAACAGGGCCTACCAACTCCACCCTATTCCCCATCTTCACGGCCACCATCCTTCACTTTGTCAAGAACAAGCTTCCCAATGGTCTGACATTGTCTACGGGATGGATGGAAAATTTCTCAACCTCCACCAGTTGAATCCAAGAAGTAAGTGACTCAGATCTCGCTTGTGGAACTTCAGCCTGTGGATGACAAAGTCACCTCTGTTCTCTCAGAAGAGAATCTTCAAGCTTTACTTAATGCCTTCCCTGAATCATAGATTTAACAGTACTTGCAGGCAACTAAAATATTTAACGTTTCCGTGTCTGCATTACTAAAGGATTCTGTTGATGTTTAACAGTATTTTCTAACAAACATACCTGCCAACTTTTTCTAGAAGAGTATTTCTTTGAAAGTTTCCACTGTACCTGATGTTATTGCAAGTCCATTTTGAAGGAGCTACTATTGATAACTTAACCATGTCTGTTCAGCATAAGGCAAGAGATTAGGCTGCGTTAATGTTTTAATCTTGAAGGACAAAGCTTGTCGGATTGGGATAAATTGGAGCCAAACTGGTGATTTACTCAGTCCTTATCAGAGTCTCACAGAATGATAGGATTGTTATTGTTAGGCCATTTGGCCTATCGTTTCTACACCTGCCCAAATGAGCAGTTCACTTTGTGCCTTTCTAATCCCCATTATCCTGCATGTGCAGCATGTTCTCTTTTCATTATAGATTTTCAGCGTCCCCAATACTTCGTTTTTGATAATAAAGATTTTAGGAGTGTAAGGGTGTAATAGACGGAATTTTAAAGCTTTTTGAATAATGATCTATTCTTTGTTTACTAAGAAACTGATTACTGCGCACCCAGAACAAATCGTTGTATACGTTTCTAAGTCATGTTTAGAAGCAAGGTGATGGATCAGCATTGATTAAAATGCTTACCGTTCATAAAACAAAAAGGACATTCTGGCTAAATTAATCAAACTGCAACAAGCAACCATTTTTGAATATCAGGGCAGGAGGCCATTAGACCCATTGCACCTTGGCCCCTCCTCTACTCAATTGGCCATACTGTCCTCTTTTTATCAGAACCTTAGAATTTCATTGCACCATTACTTTTTGAAAGTTTTCATTCTTTCGGGTAATACGTTTTTGACCCTAACAACTGACTATGTCAGATTAGTTCTCCCCTTCTTATTTTAGTTCCTTCAAAATCTGCTTATTCCAACACCTCTCCCCCAAACCCCCCACCATAGCCCACCCTCCCCACCAATCCTATCAATGGCAGGTTTCTCTGGTTCTGTGACTATCTGGGCAGCACAGTGGCCTCAGTGGTCAGCACTGCTGCCTCACAATTCCAGGGTCCTGGCTTTGATTTCACCCTTGGGCTCTGTGTGGAGTTTGCACATTCTCCCCATGTTTGCGTGGGTTTGCTCCAGGTGCTCCAGTTTCCTCCCACAGTCCAAAGTTGTGCAGGTTAAGGTGGATTGGTCATGCTAAAGTGCCCAGGGATGTGCAGGGTGGGTGTATTAGTTGTAGGAAATGCGGGTTTAGGGAGTGGGAGTGGGTGGTATGCTCTTTGGAGGGTTGGTGTGGACTTGATGGGCTGAATGGTCTGCTTCCACACTATGATTCTTAACCACCTCAGTTATATGCCCCTTCAACCTGAAGGTGAACAACTCCCACTTCTCTGCACAACCCAAGTTCCTCATCCATAATATCATCAGAACAACTTACCCCAATTCTGATATAGTTGAATGTAATATAATCATCAAAACAACTTAACCCAATTCTGATATAATCAAACGTCCAATGGAATATGACACAGTCTCATTAGAGTGGATGACCAAAAGCTTAGTCAACGGGGTTGATATTAAGGACTGTCTGACAGAAAGGAATTGAGGAGGTAGGGAGGGAATTCGAGAACATTATGCACAACTGGCCAAATGGTTAAAATCAGGGAGGGTCAAGAAGCCAGCTTAGAGGAACAATTATATCCTAATAGGGCCCTGTTTGTTGACAAAAGACACATTTTGGTCAAAGCTTTTCATCTTGCAGCCATCAGGACAATTTGCAAGAATGCAAATATAAAGGGAAAACGTTTGCACTGCACAAGAGGACAATGTTGATTATCGCCAAGTCAGAAGTCACATGACACCAGGTTAAAGACCAACAGGTTTATTTGAAATCGCAAGCTTTTGGAGCACTGCTCCTTCACCAACTCATCGAAAGCTTGCGATTTCAAATAAACCGTTTGGTCTATAACCTGGTGTCATGTGATTTCTGACTTTGTCCACTCCAGTCCAACACTGGCACCTCCACATACTTGTCAAGTGGACATTGAATGGTGGAGGTGTTGTGATGGAGATTGCACTAGTTAGGTGATGACTGACAGTTAACTGACAAGTTTTGTTTGCAGTTTAAACCAAGCAGTTTGACACTGCTTGGGCGTTACCCAGGGAAATAAATCAAAGAATGGCTGTCACATGTTTTATCAAGTTGAAACCGGTGCAGTGCGTGTACAAGTTCATCTATCTACAAAGATCAGAACCCTGTGTGTTCATATATAATCTTCTCTGTCCCCTCACCAAGGTGTTGACTTCCTTTCTGAAGTGGGATGCCCAGATCTGGATCTGATACTCCAGCTGAGACCCAGCAAATGTTTTATGAAGGTTGAACATAACCTTCTTAATATAACCTGGTTTTGTACATTAAGCTTCTATTTTTAAAGGCAAGGATCACATTTGCTTTTGTCTGATCAACGTGCCTGCCACCTGTCCTGACAGTGCTGAGATTGAGAAGATGTTTTTGCATCCGGACGAGTTATATTGAAATGTAATTAAAGCCTAGTCTTGAGTGTCACCTGCGTGTAAAAAAAAAGCATGTTTTTCCACCAGTAGTATTTAGCTTTGAAACATGATGAGAGTTTAGCTTGTTACTGCCACCTAATGTTGAACCAAGGTTGTGCAGTAAGTTCTGCTCCCTCTGTTTTGGTCTCTTGAAAAAGGCTAAGCAATTAGCTTTATTGAACATGTACTCACAGTAGGGTTTACAAGTTACCACTTACGGTACCATCTCAGAAACAAAGGTGTACATCTAAGGTATAGATTTTTAAGTACAGAGTCTTTTAATAATAAAAGTGCAAAATCATATGAATAAGACAGAAAAACAAAGGAATAAATCGTCCAGAACTACAGGTGCATCTCAGTAGATTTGTAAGCCAGGAGTCTAGGTTAATAACCGAGACAATGCAGTTTCCAACCCTCAATACCACCTCAGAATTCAAACTCAGTTTTTCAAAACCTGAAAAGAAAGTTGGTGTCAGTAAGAATGGTCATAAAGCCATCAGATTGTCGTTAGAAAATCACACATGTCCCTAAAATGAAGGGAACCTGGCTTCCTTGTCCCACTGCAATGTTATGGTGGTGTTGGACTGGGGTGGACCAAGTCAGAATTCACATGACACCAGCTGACTTCATCTGATGAAGGAGCAGCGCTCCAAAAGCTTGTGATTTCAAATAAACTTGTTGGGCTGTAACCTGGTGCCATGTGATTTCTGACTTGGTCCACAGCCTCCTAGTGGGCTGAACAGATGTCTTGGTTCAGGGTTAACTATGGATAGGTTTATCACTGGGATCCATATCCCGAGTGTGAATTAAGAATGAGATTCTATTCACAATTTCTGGCAGACGTTTAAATACTTCCACGGTGTTTTGCTAGAAGAGAGACCTGCATTTATATAGCATCTTCCATGACCCCAGGACATCCCAAACTGCTTTATAGTCAATGACGTACTAGCCTAGTCCCTGTTGCATCAGAGGACATGTGGAGATAATGAAGCTGCTTAAAGCTTTGGTTCAGGGATAGTTATAGACTGGGGGATAACACGGTACTGAAACATCTCAGGAGAATTTGTTTCAGTTCCTGGCAGATACATATACACATTACTATCACAGACACTTTGGGGCAAAATCCTATAGGGACCTGAGCAAGGTGGTCAATGGGCATGGCAGAGATTGGTGGCAGAATCAGGCCAGAGCTCTCGACGTCAGGAGTAGGTCACTGCATCTTTTATGCATCTGACAGGTGGAGGAGCAAGTTGCTCACTAGGCAGGGGCAAGTTGCTAATTTATCTTATTAGCGCCACACCTTTCCTTGTCCATTCTCAGCTTCCTGTCTTGCCAAAACATAGTGAAGAAGCTTGACATCAAGAATTCTCAATGTGGCAATTGGAACAGATACACAGAGAATTCACCGTTAATCCACCTCGCCTGTACATCATGCTGGGAGTGGAAACTGTTCAATGGGGAGGAAATGCCATAGTTACATTCAGGGCTACACAGGGACTCAAACATCCAGGTGGACTGTACAATGTCTGACTCTGATAACAGCGTGTGGTCTCACTTACATTCCAAGGTCACCTGATTTGATTTATTATTGTCACATGTACCTGGGTAAAGTGAAAAGTTTTGTTTTGTGTGCAGTACGGGCGGATCATACCACACAAAGTGCATTAGGGTCATAGAACAGAGAGAAGAATACAATGTTACAGCTGCAAGAGAAGGTGCACAGTGAGATCAACATTACATTTAAAATTTGACAGGTCCATTCAGAAGTCCAATAACAGCGGGAAAGAAGCTGTTCTTGAACCTATTTCTATGTGTATTCAAGCTTTTATATCTTCAGCCCAACAGAAGAAGGTGGAAGAGAGTATAACGGGGTGGGAGGGGTCTTTGATTCTGTTGGTTGTATTCCCGAGGCAGTGGGAAGTGTAGATGTAATCCTGCACCATCAAAGGGCCTGCAGTAGGATTTCTTTCTCCTGTCTGTGCTGCTGTGTGTCAGCAGGGAGCCTGCTCTCCAGCTGCAGCCCTCCCTGGCCCTTGGAGGGTTTGGTCAGATAGAGGGGAGCTTCCCTCAGGGGCAGGCGTAGCCACCTCGAGTCTGTCCTGACAGGAGTGGCCTCGGTGTGGTTCCTCCTGCCACAGCCCTGTCCCCTTGTGAGGAGGGACGCCTGCAGTGTGCGTGGCAGGTTTCTGGTTTGCATGCTACAATATGGTGATGATATCACGAGCAGGTCCATGAAAGTTATTGCAAAGTAGCTATGAGTCTTAACACCTGGTTTTAATTCCTTTTCCTCACAGAGAGGAGAAAGTGAGGACTGCAGATGCTGGAGATCAGAGCTGGAAATGTGTTGCTGGAAAAGCGCAGCAGGTCAGGCAGCATCCAAGGAGCAGGAGAATTTACATTTCGGGCATGAGTCCTTCTTCAGGAATTCGGGCTCATGCCCGAAACGTCGATTCTCCTGCTCCTTGGATGCTGCCTGACCTGCTGCGCTTTTCCAGCAACACCTTTTCAGCAACAGTCACAGAGACACAACTGCTGTTAATATTATTCTGCTCTCTGATAGGCTGGGTCGCTGTCAGTGATGTGATGAATCCTTGTGTTTTTAACGGAAAGCAGCCCACCCCATCAGACAGCAGAATCATATCAATCATCTGCTGCCATTATAGCTCACAGGCTGCTGTTAGTGAGATGACTGATCTATGGTATTAGCTTATAGGAGACAGATGATTTATACACTCAGTGGAATGATAGTGCAGGAAAATTGAACAGCAACATCCAAAATGAAATTACATATGTATCTGAAAGGACAAAACTTTCAGGATTAGGAGAAAAAGCAAGGGGATGTCAGCTTAATTGGATACTTAGTGCTGGCATGTGCATGATGACCCGACTGTGTTCCTCTTTTCAATTTATTAATTAATGTGGCCGTCCTACATTTCTTACCCCTAAGTGCAGTCCAGGAGATACAATACATCCACAATGCTGTTAGGGAGAGAGTTCCAGCATTCTGACCCAGTGACAGTGAAGGAATGACAATATATTTCCAAGTCAGGATGGTGAGGGGCTTGGAGGGGAACTTGCAGGGGGGTGGTGTTCCCATGTATCTGCTGCCCTTGTCCTTCTAGATGGAAGTGGTTCAGGAATTGGACCGTCTAAAGATTTTTGGTGAATTCCTGCAGTGCATTCTGAGCAATAAATGATCCCCTAGCCAGCGAATTTCTAATCCCGTCAATGAATTTTAAAAAAGATAATGCACACTGCTGCAACTGAGCATTGGTGATGGAGTGAATGTTTGTGGATGCGGTGTCAATCAAGTGGGCTGCTTTGTCCTAGATGGTGTCAAGTTTCTTGCATGTTGTTGGGGCTGCACTCATCCAGCCAAACGGAGAGTATTCCATCACACTCCTGACTTGTGCCTTCTAGACAGTGGAGACAGGTTTTGGGAAGGCTGGAGGTGAGTAACTCGCTGCAGGAGTATTGACATTTCAGGCATAAGCCCTTCGTTCCTGATGAAGGGCTCATGCCTGAAATCTTGATTTTCCTGCTCCTTGGATGCTGCCTGACCTGCTGTGCTTTTCCAGCACCACACTCTCGACTCTGATCTCCAGCATCAGCAGACCTCACTTTCTCCACATTAGTTCCTTTACCAAAAGGTTCACACTTTAAACCAAAATGGACAAGTACGGCAAGCTTTGAGTGAGCTTAGGGTATTGGAATGGTTTTTATGCCAATCCAACAGATTACTCATAGTTAAATTCTGGCCTCTTATGTACAACTTCTTGCTTAAAACCCAAAGGAAAATTCTCAATCAGCCACGGTGGAGACTTGAATTGGTTCTCGGAATTATTAGTGCAGAAACCACTGAAGCATTTGGACAGGTAACCCATTTCCGTATCTTCCCAGGTCCCTCTGTTACACGACAACATGAGAACCCAGGAGCAGGAGTAGGCCATCTGGCCCTTCCAGTCTGCTCTGCCATTCAATCAGATCATGGCCTCAGCTCCATTTACCCGCCTTTCACCATAACCTTTACTGTTCAAAAACTATCTATCTTTGCCTCAACTGCTTCCCTGGGCAGGGAATTCCACAGATTCACAACCCTTTGGGTGAAGAATTTCCTCCTCAACTCTGTCCTAAATCTGCTCCCCCTTGTTTTGAGGCTATGCCCCTGGTTCCAGTTTTACACACCAGTGGAAACAAGCTCCCTGCTTCTAACCTATCTATTCCTTTCATAACCATGGCTTGTCTCCACACTGTCGGGATTCTATTATGATAGCAATTTTATATGTTTCCATAAGATCTGGTCGTGATGCTTTCTGATACCTTTCCCCACCTGCTGAATGTTCAAGCACATCAATGTGTTGAATGGGGTCTTAAACCAACCAGTAAACATGCAATACTCAGGGTGTGATATTTGTATTAAACATTGAGCTGCAGATTTAAGGTGTGGATGATACTTAATTCAAGTTATACAGATCGACCCACTCCATCATCAACCAATTAGCGTGAACTTTATTGTTCTCTGCATTTCATATTAGCAGGATATCAGCACAAGGCTATTTAATATTCAAAATGTTACAACTTAAAGCAGTGAAACAAGAAAACATGATAAAAATCTTACAGTACATTTCATTGCACCTCATAATACTGAAATATTAACACTTTGCATTGATTTAGCAGGAGTTGCATGCTTGGCATTGAAACTATATGGTGTGCCATGAGTCTTTTGAGTAATTCAGAGCAACAGTACGTAATAAATAGGATTTACAGAATGATTGTTTTGCCAGCCAGAGGCGTGGTCCTCCCAAACAGTGGAAGCAGCTCAGGTATTCAGTTTGTGCACTTGTCCATTTGATCACTTGGCATAATATAAAGGCGACATTATTAAAGAGATTCTTATATTAATTATACATACCAATATATACTGAAGTGTAGCCAAAAATACCATCTTAATATTTGTTTATTACACATAATACAGCAGGAATCGGGCAAATCTCTTCACCTCAATTCCCCAAATCCGGCAGCCACATCCTGCTGGAGGTCCATCAAATATGGATTTCCTTTTGTTGAGTGTCAATGTTTGTTACCAAGCACGGTCTGTGGGCGCCTGACTTGTTTAACGAACTTTGCAAACATTACAAGCTGGGCTTTCTACAGACAGCTTTAATGTGCTTGCTGAGAGTTCACACAGTGGCTTTGACACAAACTAATTCCCACTGTCTAGGGAAGGGCTTCCTTGTGAAGGGGCTGGATGCGGCAAAGGCTGTGTGTGTTAAAAACAATCCCAGGACAACTGCAGCAATCAGCCCTCGGGAGCTCAATGACGCAGAATGCGAGCCACACATTCAAAACCCAGCAATTTTTAGTTGGTATTCTGGAACTCCGGTTAATTTTTCATTTCTTTTTTTGAAATTCCTTCTTTAAAAACACATTTCACAGGAACAACTGACCACACAAGAAGGAAGCTTGAGTTTAAAAGCATCCCAGATGACAAACCCAGTAATTTTCTTTTTTTTTCTGTAATGCACACACGTGGAGCTCAGGGAGAAAAGAAATCAGGTCCAGTTTGCGAACACAGACAGGGAAGTTTTAACCTTTACATTCTGAGCGACTTCCTCACATGAGCTGGGGAGTCCCGGGTGGAAACCAAACGAACCAAGATTTTAAACAGACCTCCACAACCACCTAATGAAGGAGCAGCGCTTCCAAATAAACCTGTTGGGCTGTAACCTGGTGGTGGGTGATTTTTAACTTTCAGTAAACCTCTGGCAGGTTCACGGATCCTGCAGTGTGCCTTGTCTAACATTTCCCAATCTCCACCAGAACCCCCTTTTGATATTTTGCGACCTTGAATCAAAACTCGAGCCAGCGTGCCTTTGGAAGGCAGCCCTGTTGTGACTGCTCCTGGAGGATTTATACAAAATTACATTAATTTTGCACAGAAATGCTTGCTGTTCTTTGTCCAGCGACCGCTGCATTTGCACATCTCTCTCCCTCCCCTCCAACAGCATCAGTGGCTTGGGTAGTTACATGGTTTGACCTTTGGCGTGCGGGCAGCCACTGTACAAGGCACTCAGGATTGACAAACTCATTGCATCAAGTGCTTATCGGTCACTCTCTTGAAGAAAGCAAGGAGGGGAGGGGGGGGGGGGGGAAAGGTGGAGAGATCCCTTTGAGCCACTCCAGATGGTTTCACCAGTGGGAGGTATATCTAGTTATACATAGATACCCTCTGGATTAAAGCCTGAAATTAGAGGGTTCTGCAGAAGTCTCAAATTGCTGGGAAGCTGCCTGGCGGGACTGGGCCATTTCAGTGAAGCAGTCGAGGTCAGTGATCCTGGGGGGGGTGGGGGAGATACAACAAAGAGAAGCTGTATTAGAGTCACATTACAACAAATAACATCCGGTCTCCAGCCAGGAGAATTGCAGCGCACAGATCAACTCGGCGTAAAACACAGTCACAATTTTAAAAAGAAGTCCAGCATATTTATTCATTGCTGCAGGTTGACACGTCTGCATTCCCAGGATGCTTCCCAAATGTTGGAAATGATTCCTGTCTGTCACCAGTCATTCCCTGAGCAATCTGACCCAAGGCAGCCTCTTGTGGTACAAAGGGATTACTGCATCGAAACATTCTCAGGTATTAACCCAGCAATTTATGCACAAACACACCTTTAAAACCAAAGGGTTTTAAACATTCAAGACATGCAGTGAAGCACCAAGATATTACGCTACAGGTTTATAGAATTTGGAAAATGCTAAAGGAAGAAGCCTAGGTAAGATGAGATACAGGTCAATTTATTTTTTGCATTACCGTTCACATTATTGTCATTGTATTGTAGGGCATAGAACTGCACAATACTGGAACAGGCCCTTCAGCCCACGATATTGTGCCAAATTAATCTAATCCCTTCTGCCTACCTTTGGTCCATATCCCTCCATTCTTAGCATATTCATGCGCTTATCTAAAAGATCCTTAAACAGCCCCACCATACCTGCTGGCATCCCCAGCCCCTCAAGACTCCTACCACTCTCTGTGTAAAAACCTGCCCCTCACATTTCCTGTGAACTCCCCCCTCTCACCTTAAATGTACACTGCCCTAGCATTAGACATTTCAACTCTGGGAAAAAGATTCTGACTCAACCCTATCTATGCCTCTCATAATGTTATCGACTTCTATCAAGTCTTCCCTCAGCCTCCGCCAATCCAGAGAAAAGAATTCATGTGTGTCCAGCCTCTCATACTCAGTAATCCAGGCAGTATCCTGGTAAAACCTCTTCTGCCCCCTCTCCAAAGCTTCCACATCCTTCCTGTAATGTGGCGATCAGAATTAAACGCATTAATCTAAGAGTAATTTTTATCCTGAGACAAATTTTTTGAAACAATGATTGCCACAAGTATTCTTTGTGAGAAATGTATGCAAGACACACAAATCACGGTGTAAGTAATTACAGAAATGCTTGTAAAGTGTTAAGACTGAAAAAAACGAGAAGGTTATAAGCATGATCTGCTGGGGGTCTTCAAGATAATCAAAGGGTTGGATAGGGTGGATGTAGAGAAGATGGTGTCACTTGAGGACCCGACATATGAAATTTAAATGATAATATTTAGTATGAAATACAGAGCAGCGTAAGGAGCTAAATGGGGACAATACTTCAGTAAAATGGACTAATGTGTAGCATAGCAGATTTTGTTTTAACATTTATTTCTTCGCCAGATCTGGGCATTGCTAGTGAAAGGAGCATTTGTTGCCACAACTGAGTGACTTGCTTGGTCATTTCAAAGACCAGCTCAGAGTCAGCCCCAATGTTGTGGGTCTGGAGTCACATGTAGGCCAGGCCAGGTAAAGATGGCAGCCTTTCTTCCCATCAGGGCTTCAGCAAGCCAGGTGGTTCCTTCCGCAAGGGTGGTCATGGTCACCATCAGCGAGACTCGCCTCCTAGAAGTGGCAGGAAGGGTTGGTATCGCTGAAATATTTGTCCCCTTTCCAACAGCTCAGCGATCAAGTATTGGGCGGGAGGGATTGCTGTTGACTTCCTGACCCATCACCAATTAAATGGTCAATTAAGGTCTCGCCTGATTCTGAGGCATCCCAGACAGCAGGGACATGGACTGCCTGCCTGTGTGTGTGCAAGAGAGAGACAGTGTGTGCATGTGTATGTGTGTGTGTGTTTGGGGGAGGGCGGAGGGGAAGCAGAGCAGGATGCCAGTGGCTCCTAGAAGCTATGTCCCCTGTGCTTGACTTCAATCCCCTACCAGCGCAACCCCACCCTCTCCTCACAATCTCCATTAAACACACCTTAGTCCTGTCGCCAGTGATGGTCTTCATGGTCGAACAACTTGGGCCTAGAACAAGGCTCTGTCACTCCCGGTGGGGCTTTGGACACAGCAGGGCCTCTCGGCTACCTCATCTGATAGGTCAAGATGCCCACCATCTCACCACTTAACTGCCTGATTGGCACTTGATAATACCATTAAAAAAAAGGAACAGGAGTAGGCCATTCTGCTCCTCCAGCCTGTTCCGATACTCAATACAATCATGACTGATCTGACATTCCTCATGTTTGGCAGAATTTCCCACTGGGCAGGGGATGAGCTTTAAAGTTGCCCACACCTACACTTTTAAGTTTAAAAACAAGAGAAAATGTTGACCTAGCTTTCAATTCCAGATTTGATAATAGAGTCAGCCCCAATGCCATGGGTCTGGAGTCACATGAAGGCCAGGCCAGGTAAAGATGGCAGATTTCCTTCCCTGCATGGCTTCAGCAAGCCAACTGCTGTGGTGGGATTGGGTCAGAAGTCACATAGCACCAGGTTATAGTCCAACAGGTTTATTTGAAATCACAAGCTTTCAGAGCGCTGCTCCTTCGTCAGGTGAGTGACTATAATCTGGTGTCACTTGACTTCTGACCCTGTCCACCGCAGTCCGACACTGGCTCCTGCACATTGTGGTGGGATTGAACCAATATCCCCGAGCATTGGCCCCGGAATCAAGAGTCAAATAGAATCACCTCTCATTTGCCCCTTTAGTATTAGTTAGTATAAGGTGTTATGTATTGGTTAGAAACAAGGGAAGGCTGGCGGGGGGGGCGGGGGTCAGGACTAGTAGTTAAACATCCAAGGATTTTCAACTTATCGAAAAGACAGGGAGGTGGGCAGAGGGGGCGGGGTGGCCTTGTTAGTTAAGAACAAAATTAAATCTATGGCACTGAATGACATAGCGTCGGATGATGTGGAGTCTGTGTGGGTGGAATTGAGGAACCACAAAGGCAAAAAAACCATAGTGGGAGTTATGTACAGACCTCCTAACAGTGGTCAGGACCAGGGGCGCAACATGTACC
>NC_057732.1:5326670-5345129 GCF_004010195.1 Chiloscyllium plagiosum
CAACTTGGCAACACCCTCTTGAACTGTCCTACCTGTCCATCTCACCTATCTGCTCCATCCTCCATTCCAACCTATCACCTTCACCCCACCTTCATCTACCTATTGCATATCCAGCTACCTTTCCCCCAGTCCCACAGCCCTCCCATTTATCTGTCAGCCCCCTTGGGTCACACCTTCATTCCTGACGAAGAGCTTATACACAAAACATTGACTCTCCTGCTCCTTGGATGCTGCCTGATCGGCACTAATCTTCACCAAATTATTTGTTTATTTTATTTCATAGGGTCATACGGCATGGAAACAGACCCCGTCCATGCCAACCAGGTTTCCTAAACTGAATTCCCTACATTTGGCCCATATCCCTCTTAAAACTTTCCTATCTATGGACCTGTCCAAATGTATTTTAAATGTTGTAATTGTACTCACCTCTACCGCTTCCTCTGGCAGCTCATTCCACATAAACACCACTCTCTGTGTGAAACAGTTGCCCCTTGGGTTCCTTTTAAACCTTTCCCCTCTTGCCTTAAACCAAGTTTTGGACTCCCCTACCCTGGGGAAAAGACCTTGACTATTCATCTTATCTATACCCCTCATAATTTTATAAATCTCTGCAAAGTCATCCCTCAGCCTTCCTTAATGCTGTTCTTAACTTCTCTGATTAATTGTGGTTGGCTATTTACTTCCTTGCATCCTTCTTACTCACTGGAATACATCTTTGCTGTGAGCCATGACTATTTTCTTAAATAGTTGTCTTAGTTCCTCTATTTTTGCTGCTGAATGCCTTTTCTAATCCACTCCCACAGGCTCTGTCCTCATTCTTTTGTTATTGCACTTTATTTAAGTTAAGTACAGTTGTTCCCAACCCAAGTTTATCCCTCTCAAACTGAATACTAAATTCTACCAAGTTGTTGTCACTTTTTCCTAGGGGGTCTTTAAGATAATTTATTACACCTGCCTCATTACACATCACCACATCCAAAATAGCCTGATCCCCAATTGGATTCACAATATATTATCTTTGAAATCTGTCATGAATACAATCTATGAACACTTCTTCATGGCAATCAAGGGTGGACGCTAGGAAATTGTTTCTGTTAGGCGAGGAGACTAGGACCCGTGGACACAGCCTTAGAATTAGATGGGGTAAATTCAGAACAGAAATGCTGAGACATTTCTTCAGCCAGAGAGTGGTGGGCCTGTGGAATTCATTGCCGCAGAGTGCAGTGGAGGCCAGGACGCTAAATGTCTTCAAGGCAGAGATTGATAAATTCTTGATGTCACAAGGAATTAAGGGCTACGGGGAGAATGCGGGTAAGTGGAGTTGAAATGCCCATCAGCCATGATTGAATGGCGGAGTGGACTCGATGGGCCGAATGGCTTTACTTCCACCCCTATGTCTTATGGTCTTAAGGCTGGTTAAGGTGATGGAATAAAGTTATTTTAGGGCTTGGGTTCCAGAGGAATTAAAAACAGCATGGCGCTATAATTTAAGAATATGGTATTGGATGCTGCCTACTTCATTGAGGGGCCTCCAATTGCCCCAAGCTCGCAGGCAAGGGGTAGGTTCTGAAAGCTTCCAGCCTGCCCTTTTACCTTACCACCTTGATACCCCTGCTAATCCCAGAAAGCTTACACCTCCATTCAACAAGGTAGATAGATAGTAAGCAGGGAACTATAGACCTGTTGATGTGGGTCTCCAGGAAGGTGTTAGATTGAATCTTTAAAGAAATTATTTGAGGAGCTAGTGGCCTTATTGCTGGACTATTAATTCAGAAACTCAGCTAATTTTCTAGGGACCCGGGTTCAAATCCCATCATTGCATATGGTGGAATTTGAATTCAATAAAGAATCCAGAATTAAGGGTCTAATAGTGACCATGTAATTATTGCTGATTGTTGGGAAAAACCCCATCTGGACCACTCATGCCTTTTAGGGAAGGAAACTGCCATTCTTACCCAGTCTGACCTACATGTGACTCCAGACCCTCAGCTAATGTGGTTAACTCTTAAACCTCCCCCTAGGCAATTAGAGGTGGGCAATAAATGCTGGCCTAGTCAGTAACATCCTCATCCCCTGTGTAAATAAAAAAATTATAGCTATGCACTTAGAAAAGCTCAAGGTCATTAGGAAGAGGGAATTTGTCAAAGGAAATCATTTTCAAACAATTTATTGGAGCTTGCAAAAGAATAGCATGCACGGGAGGAGATGGGTCCTGAGCCTCCTCCACCACCAAATCCGCCAACTGGAGGACGAACACCTCAACTTCTGCCCTTGGGACCCTTCACCCACATGGCATCAACATCGACTTCACTAGTTTCCATATTTCCCCTTGCCCCGCATCATCCCAGATCCAACCCTCCAACTCAGCACTGCCCTCTTGAGCTGTCCATCTTCCTGCTCCACCCTCTCCACCGACCTATCACAATTACCTCCCGCCTGCATCCAACTATCGCCTTGCCATTACCTTCCCCCACCAGACCCACCCTCCTATTTATTTTTCAGACCCCTGCCTCCCCCCATTTCCTGATGAAGAGCTTATGCCCGAAACATGGCTTCTCCTGCTGCTCGGATGCTGCCTGACCAGCTGTGCTTTTCCAACGCCACACTCTTCGACTCTGACTCTCCAGCATCTGCAGTCCCCACTTTCTCCTATATTTTTAATCTATCTCTTCAGGCATGCTATGACATGCCTCTGGGAGAGTTGGGACTTGAACTCCTGACTCAGAGGTAAGGATACTACCACTGTCCCACAAAAGCCCCGACTCATGGTCTATATTTGGATTTCCTGGAGGCATTTGTAGAGGTTCCAGTCCGGTGTTATTGTGGAAAGGAAATGCACATGGTGTAAGCCACATGGATGGAAGACTGGTTGGCAGGAAACAGAGCTACAAAACCTTAGCACAATAGTTCAAATCAATTGTACCGCCTTCTTAACAACCGAGGATGCTTAGAAGGAATTTGATAAAGACACTTAAAATTACAAAATGGTGGGACAGGATAGAAAGAAAGAGAAGAACATCAGGATGTAATTTGAAGATTAAGTGTAAAAGGTGTAAGTTAGAGGTGGTGTATTTTTACACACCGAAGGTCACAACCTGACACAGAGAGTGAGTCAACATGAAGCAATATGGAGAAAGTGAGGACTGCAGATGCTAGACAGTCAAGAGTTGAAAAGTGTGGCGCTGGAAAAGCACAGCGGCTCAGGCAGCATCAGAGGAACAGGAGAGTCGACGCTTCGAGCATATGCCCTTCGTCAGGAATCATTATGAAGAGCTCATGCCTGAAACGTCGATCCTCCCGCTCCTCGGATGCTGCCTCACCTGCTGTGCTTTTCCAGCGCCACACTCTTCCGACATGAAGCAGTCAGTCAGAGAAAGGTTGAAGAAGGAGGATGAAAGGATATTGGGAATGGGACGAGTGCACCGGATTAGAATATGACTGAGATAAAAAGCAGACAGGAACACAGGCCGATTTTAAAAAGATGAGAGACTCAACAAACAATCCAGGTCTTTTTCAAAATATATCAGTTACATCGCACTGTAAACTTTTGCTATAAAGTCTATGCCCTACAACCTTATACTCTACAACCACCTGATGAAGGAGCAGCGCTCTAATTAAACCTGTTGGACTATAACCTGGTGTTGTGCGATTTTTAACTTTCTCCACCCCAGTCCAACACCAGTATCCCCACATCACGAGTGGACTGTCCCAGTGTAATAAACCACAGTACGAGTAAATAGAAAACAGCAAAATAGAAAATAACAAACAGAACATCACCTTGCTCTTGCGATGCAGGCAGTTCGTCTTCAGTTGGTTCAGCAGGCAGTACGGAAACCTTTGTTCCTGTCTGTTGGATGAATTGTTGGAGGTTCACTTGCCTTAGCTCCTTGGTTAGCTGCTCCAGCTCTAGTTCTCTCTCCTGTGGGGACGGGAGGAGTTTGTAAAGTTTTGCAACATGTGGACACAAATCAACCATCTTAACAAATCATAAACCCCAGCGATTAGCCTTACTCACAAGCTCAATTAAATACTGCCAGAATATCAAACACTATTATTCTGAAGTTTAAACTACAAAGGAATACAATTCAATTGATGCTTTACAAATTTTTAGGATTGCACTCTGGTTTACATATGGTAGATATTTCACACATTTTGTTCACAAACCTTCCATTCTATTGCTACTATTTCTGTGTTAACATTTGCTGTAATCTGGAATTGTTCTGTCAATGTCCTCACAGTGTGTTCTCAGTGACTCATGGTGTAGCTATAAACTCTGGCCACTAGGCAGCACTCTTTCAGCTCTCTAGGCCTCTTATAAAGACTGTATCAAATTATTCTGGAAAACGCGCAAGGGATACAAAAGACCTTCAAATTCTTTCTTGAGGTTGTGTTCAGTGTTTCCACACAGGATACTGGAGGAAGGCTGAGTGATTACAGACTGCACAAAGGAAGGTCAGCCTGAGTTATGATTAAGAGCACAAGTCGAATGGAGCTTTTGTTTCAAGTCTTCGCTTTATAATGTGTAAAGATGGAAATTACAAATTATATCAAAAAGTGGAACTGAATGGTTTGG
Source organism: Chiloscyllium plagiosum (assembly GCF_004010195.1). Taxonomy (NCBI): domain Eukaryota; kingdom Metazoa; phylum Chordata; class Chondrichthyes; order Orectolobiformes; family Hemiscylliidae; genus Chiloscyllium; species Chiloscyllium plagiosum. Next base: position 5,331,244 of record NC_057732.1, read on the forward strand.
ATAACATCACTGATGCTCACTACTCATGATTCCCGACTAGAACATGACTGTACTAAATTGTTTTATTGGATTTTAGAGATCATTTAACCATCACACATACTTTTGCAAGCAGCATTTTGACTAACTGATAGTACAGAATTACAGAGAATCATAGAATCTGTTGATAGAGGCCATTCAGCCCATTAAGTCTATACCAACCCTCCAAAATGCATCCCACCCAGATCCACTCCCCTACCCTATCCCTGTAACCCTGCATTCCCCATGGCTCATCCACACAGCCTTCACATACCTGTGAAACTATGGGCCAATTTAGCGTGGCCAATCCACCTGACCTGCACATCGTTGGACTGTAGGAGGAAACCGGAGCACCCGGAGGAAACCCACGTGGACATGGGAAAAATGTGCAAATTCCACACAGACAGTGACCTGAACCAGGTACCTGGTGCTGTGAGGTAGCAGTGCTAACCACTGAGCCAAGGATATACAGTGCAGAAACTGGCATTGTGAGCTCAACTGCTCAATGCCAGTGTTAAACCTTTGCTTGGGCCACCTCCCACCTTAGTTCATCTCCCTGTCTCAGATCTGTCCCTCACTTTCCTTATCCAGTTTCCATTTAAGCACATCTGCACTATTCACATCAACCACTCCATGTGTAGGTGAGTTCTGCATTCCCTTTGCTCTTCGAGTAAAGAGGTTTCTTTTCAACTCTGTATTGGGTTGGATCTTGTAAGGACTATCTTATATTTAAAGCCCTTGTTCAGGTTTATAGAAAGAAAAGTCTTTAATTGTGTTTCTTAATTCATTAGGAATGTGAAGTAGTTAAAGGTGAACAGCCTCTTGATTTAAAATAGATTTTTTTTCAAATTATCTGTTAATTTGAGTAACATTTTTCACTTTCTCTTTACATTTTAATAATGTTTGGTTAATTCAGCTTCTTTCAGACAAAAAGGCAACTTTAAATTAATTACATTGAAACATTTGTCACAGTAAAACAGGCGGCTCAAATTTTAATCTGACTCAAAAACAGATTGTGAAGATGAATTAAATTCTTTTACATGAAAGTTACCAAAAACATGGCAACCACTGAATGATATGCGGAAGCTTCATGGTTCGGCTAGAAATAGAATAACCCAGAGGTTATGAGTTCAAATCCCACCATGACTTGCATTGTTCTTTTGAGTTTAGAATGGTTTAAGACGATTAAAGGATTTGTTCTGTTAGTGCAGCCCAGAGTAAGCTGGTAGGTAAGTGCTTCCTCAATACCTCAGAATGTGCTCCCTCAGTCAATGCACTAGCAATCCAACCAGCTAATATTCTGGGGACTTGAGTTTGAATCTCACCATGGCCATTGAGGAAATATACAATCAATAAATATCTTGAATAAAGGATTAAACTAATAGAACTCAAAATAACAGCACAGCACAGGAACAGGCCTTTCAGCCCACCATGTCTGTGCTGACCATGCCAACCGATCTAAATTAATCCCATTTGCTGACACATGGTCCATATTCCTCTGTATTGTCTGTCTGTTCATGTGTCTAATTGTCTCTTAATTGTATCTGCTTATACCACCTCTCCAGGTACCTACCACGCTCGACATAAAAAACTTGCTTTGCACATCTCCTTTAAACTATGCCCCCTGGGAAAAGGACTGACTATCCACCCTCTCCACACCTCTCAAATTATATGCTTCTAACAGATCACCCCACAGCCTCTGTCGCTCTAGTGAAAACAATCCAAGTGTGTCCAATCTCTATTTATAGCTAATACACTCCAATTCTGGCAACATCCTTTGCACCCTCGACAAAGCCTTCAGATCCTTCTGGTGTGGCAACCAGAACTGCACACAATACTCCAAATATGGCCCAATTAAAGATTGTAAAGTCGCAACATGACTTGCCAATATTTCTACTCGATGGCCCATCTGATGAAGGCAAGCATGCTGTACGCCTTCTCTACCACCTCATCCAACTGTGTTGCCACTTTCAGGGAGCCATGGACTTGGACCCCAAGATCCCTCTGTGTATCAATGCTCCAAAAGGTCTCATCATTTAATGTTGACCATGTGTCCATCGTCAATTGTTGGAAAAGCTCCTCTGGTTCACAAATGGAAAGGAAATCTGCCAAGCTTATCTGGTCTGGCCTACATATGACTCCAAACCCACAGCAATCTGGTTGACTCTCAACTGCCCTGTGGGCAATTAGAGATGGGCAATAAATGCTGCCGAGTCAGCAACATTCCCATCTCATGAAATAACATTTTAAAAAAGAGAGATTGCTTAAACATTTAACACGTTCTCAGAAAAACTGCACTGACACTGTGAGATTGGTTCTCAATGCTAATTGAAGAAGACACCTGGATGGTCAAGAGATGGGAAAGGAAACGTACTGAGAACTGGTGAAAAGTTTTTCAGGACACTGGACTATCAGCAGCTAAGGCTCGTCTGCTCTATTGGTTTCTAATACCCCATTTCTCATTCTCCCTCTCCCTTAACAGGTAGCAAGGACTGAGGTCAGAAACAGGAGTTAAAATATATTATCTTTTTGATTAAGAGTGGAGAGAGTTCTCCAAGTTCTCAGGTATTCTCCAAGTTCTTGAAAATAACAGAAGTGTTCCTTAAGTGTGCTACGGTTGTGGGCGCAGACTGTAAGGTCATCGAGTTCTGTTACCTGAAACTTTTTATTGGCTAGTCCCAAAGTCCTTTCCACAGCTCTCAGGCTGTTCTTCAGCCTCGCGCTCTGCTGGCACTTGAGCTCGATATCGTTTCGGACTTTGATCAGGTTCTCCGTGACTTCGTCCTCATTGACATGAGCCCCACGCAGCTCCTGCTCCAGCTTCTCTGCTTCAATGCCGCTCTCCATCTCCTGAACTTTCTGTGTGTAGTCCTTTAGCTTCTGCTCACAGTCCCTGATCCTCTGCTTCACCTCTTTCAGCTGCTCCTTCAGCTGGCTTTCGTTTTCCTGCTCAATCTGCCACTCGTTCTCCCAGAACTCCTCCTCCTCGATCTCGATCTCATTCTTTTTGATCCTTTGGCCCAGTCTCAGAATTTCCTCGTCGATCCTGGGATTTGCCTTGCCTTCCCAGTACCTCGTCTCCAGCTGATTGGATTCCAGTTGGCTCTGAAGAGTGTGCAGCTTGTCCCTTTGTAGGAGAACGAGCCTCTTCAACTCTTTGACCGGGCCTCTGGAGGCCAGAGCTTGGTCCTTGCCCTTTCCGAAAACGTCGACAAACCCTTTCGGGCCCGCTGTGAAAGTCAATGACTTCCTTTTCGGTTCTTTCCTTTTTAATGATCCGTCGTATTGGGGACGTAGCTTAGCCAGCGGGGGAAGGCTCTGCCGATACAGAGTTCTCTCCGGTCCCCGGCCAGAGCTGTCTGATGTGGGTCGCTCACTCAGTGAAGGGCCAGTGCGTCGTAATATCAGCTGCACATCACTGGCGTACTGACCCCATTTATTCAGGGCAGCGAGTGGGTTGTCATGCGGCGCTAGGTGTCGCTCTGTCTCCCTCCATTTCTCGATGAGCGTGTAGCGGCCAGTTCTTCCTAAGAAGCACAAAGGAGTCAGAAAGTAAGTGTTAAAGGTAGAATAAAGTTGCTCTGGGGCATTTTAAACTCCTTGACAATTACACAGGTACGCGTCTTTGCTCACACAGGCAAAAGGCAGCAACATTTTTAAAATCAGAAACACGGTTAGGAACTCTTTGGTCACCGCAAATGTATCAGCTGTGGCACAGATTGTGGCACGGTGGCTCAGTGGTTAGCATGGCTGCCTCACAGTGTCAGGGACCTGGGTTTGATTCCACCCTCAGGCGACCGTCTGTATGGAGTTTGCGCGGTCTCCCCCTGTCTGCATGGGTTTCCTCCCACAGTCCAAACATTTGCAGGTTAGGGTGGATTGGCCATGCTAAATTACTCTGTAGGGCGCAGGGATGTACAGGCCAGGTGGATTAGCCATGGGAAATGCAGGATAGGGTGAGGGTGGGTGTCAGGGGAGTAGGTCTGAGTGGGATACTCTTCGAAAGGTTGATGTGGACTCAATAGGCCGAATGGCCTGCTTCCACACTGCAGGAATTCTGGGATATGATTTACTGTCTTCCAAGGAAGCAGTGACTTGAAGTCCCACATCAGAAACGTAAGCACAAAAAACCGCCCCCCCCAGCAAAGCTGACATTATGGTACATTAACAAAGGGGTGCAGCACTGCCAGAGGTACCTTCTGTGAAATGAGATGAGCAGCTCAGAATTAAATTAAAAAGCAGAACCACAGAACTAACTGAATTGAATTTATTGTCTCATGTACCGAGGCACAGTGAAAAGCTTTGTCTTGTGAGCAATACAGGCAGATCAGAGAGTTTGGGCAGCACGGTGGCTCAGTGGTTAGCACTGCTGCCTCACAGCACCAGAGACCCAGGTTCAATTTCTGTCTCAGGCGACTGACTGTGTGGAGTTTGCACATTCTCCCCGTGTCTGTGTGGGTTTGCTCCGGTTTCCTCCCACAGTCCAAAAATGAGCAGGTCAGGTGAATTGGCCATGCTAAATTGCCCATAGTGTGAGGTGCATTAGTCAAGGGTAAATGTAGGGGAATGGGTCTGGGTGGGTTGCTCTTCGGAGGGTTGATGTGGACTAGTTGGGTGGAAGGGCCTGTTTCCACACTAGGTAATCTAATTTAATCTTAAATAGCATAGATCAGTAAATAATAAGTAATCAGCGGCAAAAACAAAAACACAGGTACAGGCGCAAACCTGTGAGTTTAGATAAAATATATTTATTAGTAATTTTTTAAAAGTATGCTATTAAGTTTAAAGAGTGTAGAACAACAGTAGGAAATAGGAAACTTAGATCTGCACACAGGAGCTCACAAGGAGTCGACCATATCCGGCGCCATCTTGCATCTAATTACCTCCTGATGACGACTGAGCCACGTGCAAAGTGAGGGAAGGGTGAATAAGATTAGAGGGGCAAATGCGTGGCACAAAGACTGGCGGGGGTAAATGGATTCAGGTTTGTGGGTTACTGGTATCAGGACGGGGGGGGATGAGAGCAGGCGGAGGACGGAGCTATGAACCATGCTAGGATCAGAGTGCTGGGGAAACCTTTACATAGATTTGTAGATAGGACAGGCAGGAGGCTGGGGTACACAGCAACCGAGGCAGCATCAGGAGGGACAGGCAGGAGGCTGGAGTAACACAGCAAGCTAGAGAGCTTCAGGAGGGACAGGCAGGAGGCTGGGGGAACATAGCAAGCCAGGCAGCATCAGGAGGGACAGGCAGGAGGCTGGGGAAACACAGCAAGGCAGGCAGCATCAGGAGGGACAGGCAAGAGGCTGGGGGAGTACAGCAAGGCAGGCAGCATCAGGAGGAACAGGCAGGAGGCTGGAGGAACACAGCAAGGCAGGCAGCATCAGGAGGGACAGGCAGGAGGCTGGGGGAACACAGCAAGGCAGGCAGCATCAGGAGGGACAGGCAGGAGGCTGGGGGAACACAGCAAGGCAGGCAGCATCAGGAGGGACAGGCAGGAGGCTGGGGGAACACAGCAAGGCAGGCAGCATCAGGAGGGACAGGCAGGAGGCTGGGGGAACACAGCAAGGCAGGCAGCATCAGGAGGGACAGGCAGGAGGCTGGGGGAACACAGCAAGGCAGGCAGCATCAGGAGGGACAGGCAGGAGGCTGGAGGAACACAGCAAGGCAGGCAGCATCAGGAGGGACAGGCAGGAGGCTGGAGGAACACAGCAAGGCAGGCAGCATCAGGAGGGACAGGCAGGAGGCTGGAGGAACACAGCAAGGCAGGCAGCATCAGGAGGGACAGGCAGGAGGCTGGAGGAACACAGCAAGGCAGGCAGCATCAGGAGGGACAGGCAGGAGGCTGGAGGAACACAGCAAGGCAGGCAGCATCAGGAGGGACAGGCAGGAGGCTGGAGGAACACAGCAAGGCAGGCAGCATCAGGAGGGACAGGCAGGAGGCTGGAGGAACACAGCAAGGCAGGCAGCATCAGGAGGGACAGGCAGGAGGCTGGAGGAACACAGCAAGGCAGGCAGCATCAGGAGGGACAGGCAGGAGGCTGGAGGAACACAGCAAGGCAGGCAGCATCAGGAGGGACAGGCAGGAGGCTGGAGGAACACAGCAAGGCAGGCAGCATCAGGAGGGACAGGCAGGAGGCTGGAGGAACACAGCAAGGCAGGCAGCATCAGGAGGGACAGGCAGGAGGCTGGGAGAACACAGCAAGGCAGGCAGCATCAGGAGGGACAGGCAGGAGGCTGGAGGAACACAACAAGCCAGAGAGCTTCAGGAGGGACATGCAGGAGGCTGGGAGAACACAGCAAGGCAGGCAGCATCAGGAGGTGGAGAAATTGACGTTTCGGGTTACACCCAAAGTACCTAATTGGCTGTAAAGCAGTTTGGGACATTTTGATAGGTGGTATCGAAATAAAGGGAATTCTTTAAAATCACTTTTTAACAAACAAACTGAAACATAAGGTCTAGAAGTGAGCCATTTTGCCCCATGAGCCTATTCTGCCATTCCATCGATCACAGCTGAGAGGATTCCTGACCTGAACGCCACTCTCCTGCAACATGCCCCCTCCCTCAATTAGCCCATCACTCCCTCGTCAATCAAAATCAGTCTCACTCTGCATTGAGTTTATTCAATGTCCACTGCTCTTTGGGGAAAAGGATTCCCAAATCTTATAGCCCTCAGAGAGAACAAATTCCTCCTCGTCTCCATCTTAAATGGGAGATTGTGTTCTGAAACACCCTCCCATCCCCAGTTCTAACCCCTTATTTCCACCCCCACACGCTCGCCCCCGCAACCCCCTCAAATGTTACAATCTTCAAAAAAAAACCTCAATTTGGTCAAAAGTGAGATCAGTTAAGTTTGCAAATGGAAGTCACCCCATCGCACAAATAATTACATGGAAACCAATTAGCACAGGGTCAGACCATTTAAAATACCATTTTAACACCCCACCCTGCTCCCTGGCTGGCATCTCTGGCTCAGGTATGCTGGAGTGCTCCAGTGAAGCTCAGCGTCAGATGGAAGAACAGCACCTCATTTTCCGCTTGGGAGGCCAGCAGCCTTCTGCACTAAATATCGAGCTCAACAATTTTACGGGTTGAGGCACTTTTTCCCCACGTCCTTACCTCAACTCCCACACACTAGGCCTTGTTATCACATGGAGAGAGTGAGGACTGCAGATGCTCCGCATCAGAGTCAAAACTCTTGTTATCACATGGTCTGCTATTACACACACCCCATTATTAGACACTAACAGTCCCCGTTAGCCGCTATTCATTCTCCCAGGCTGGTCATTATTTACACATTTGTCTGCCCCAACAATTCTTCTCTTTTTTTGGGCTCTATTTCCACTTATCATTTTTTCTTTATGCCCTCCCCCCACCCCATCTTCTGCATAATATATATATATATATATAAAACAACTTTTACCTAGCTGCTATCAGTTCTGAGGCAGGATGACTTGACCAGAAACGTTAACTCTGATTTCTCTCCACAGATGCTGCCAGACCTGCTGAGCTTTTCCAGCAAGTTCTGGTTTTGGTTCACCCAATTGGGCGGCACGGTGGCACAGTGGTTAGCACTGCTGCCTCACAGCACCAGAGACCTGGGTTCAATTCCCGCCTCAGGCGACTGACTGTGCGGAGTTTGCACATTCTCCCCGTGTCTGCGTGGGTTTCCTCCGGGTGCTCCGGTTTCCTCCCGTAGTGTTAGGTGCAGGGGTAAATGTAGGGGAACGGGTCTGGGTGGGTTGCTTTTCGGCGGGTCGGTGTGGACTTGTTGGGCCGAAGGGTCTGTTTCCACACTGTAAGTAATCTAATCTAATCAATTCAAAGCCTTCCACTCAAATAAAGATTTTAAGCTGTTTAATGTAGGTTCATGCATCAATTCGCCTTCAACAAATATATTCGGCAAGAAATGTACTGACAAGCTGTGATCTAAACCCTGGTCTTAGGCTGTACAAAAGGACACATCATTCTCACATTTGGTGGCCATTGTAATCAGCACTTTCTACACTGAGGCAACGTCAGTTTTTACTGGTGACTTTTGTCAGAACAGGTTACTTGCCAGTGGATTGGAAGTGGCAGTGCGCTCACCTGTGGTGAACTGAAAAATAATGGGTCAAAGAGTGTGGTGTTGGAAAAACACAGCTGGTCAGGCAGCATCCCAGGAGCAGGAGAGTCGTCATTTCGGGCATAAGCTGCCTGACCGGCTGTGCTTTTCTAGCACCACACACTTAGACTCCGATCTTCAGCATCTGCAGTGCACACTTTCACCTGAAAGATAATGAACAGTCCAAGAAGCACTTTCATGACGAGTTTGCAAACAGACTCCCATTAAGAGAAACCACAAGGAACAAAGATGTTCGAGCTGCGACAGTCTTGTTCAGATTGCCACTCTTGTCGCTGAATGGAAGAAGGGAGCTCTGCATTTGTGAGAGAAGGTACTGCTCAGGGGTCGCTCCCTCAGAAACACACAGCTGTCTCTCCATTCTGACAAGATTAATCAGGAAGGGCTCCTGCCCGAAACGTCGATTTATCCAGCTCCTCGGATGCTGCCTGACCTGCTGTGCTTTTCCAGCACCACTCTAATCTTGACTCTAATCTCCAGCATCTGCAGTCCTCACTTTCGCCTCCATTCTAACAGTCCTTTCGTAATGTGGGACTGTGTGTGAGAGCAAGGCAAACCATTGTCCCTTTTCACACAGACCGCTGCCATCTTCTGAAACGCAAAGGTCCTGAGTCATAGCCGCTTTGCTGTCAAACAGTATGTACCTAAGGCAGGTGGGAGATTAGGGGCTGGCGAGGAGGGGCGTAAAGTGCCAAGTCAATAAGGTGCCAGCTGGCTAGGATGCCAGGTAAGTTATACAATGTTAGGAATGTAGTGGGGAGGAGAATTCAGGCTGGGTATTTGGAAGGTGCCACGGGAGTGGTGTAGCTGGGAATATGTGATCAGTTTAACAGTTACGCAGGAGCTGGCCATTCAACCCCTTGAGGCTGTTACACCATTCAACGAGAGTGTGACCAGGATGCGGCCTAGCTCCATGCACCTGCTTTTGGCCCACATTCCTGATGAAGGGCTTTTGCCCAAAATGTCGACCCTCCTGCTCCTAGGATGCTGCCAGACCGGCTGTGCTTTCCCAGCGCCACGTTTTTCGACTCTGACTCTCCAGCATCTGCAGTCCTCATTTTCTCCATATCCCCAACAGTGTAAGCTTTCCTCAGCATTATTGACTTAATTCCGGATTTTTCTGATTTACTTTCGGAAGGTTCCTGTGGAGTCTTCAATCTCCTTTACAGTTCCTCGGAGTCTGCTACAATGGGGATTCTGCCTGGGTGCCTCCCATCTACCTGAGAATAAAGAGATTCCAGCATCGTAGCTACGTCAGATTAACATCCGAGAGGGATAAGATCATGGATCAAACCTTACAGTTGCTATAGCTGACTACGCTAATGGCTGAAACCTTGGTGTACATGGTTCAGTTTCAGGACATGTGGACAATACAACATTTTGGGGTATTGTGAACTGTCAGCAGCCTTCTGTAGAATGTCAGAAATAGACTAGTTGGTGGCAGATGAAATCCGGTGTAGAGAAATGTCCAGAGATTTGCTGGGAAGACCGTGGAAAGACAATAAAAAATGGGGTAAAATTCTAAGGGGATAGGGCAGAGAACATAGAACATAGAACATAGAACAATACAACGCAGTACAGGCCCTGGAACTGGGAAAACCATTGATAGAGACAAGTTCAGAGGGCTCTTAATAAAGCATAGGGAGCATTACCTTTATAAGTGGAGGTAGAATATACAAAGAGGAGAAAGTGAGGACTGCAGATGCTGTAGATCAGAGCCGATAATGTGTTGCTGGAAAAGCGCAGCAGGTCAGGCAGCATCCAAGGAGCAGGAGAATCGATGTTTCGGGCATGAGCCCTTCTTCAGGAATGAGGAAAGTGTGTCCAGCAGGCTAAGATAAAAGGTAGGGAGGAGGGACTTGCAGGAGGGGGATTGGAAATGTGATAGGTGGAAGGAGGTCAAGGTGAGGGTGATAGGCCGGAGTGGGGTGGGGGCAGAGAGGTCAGGAAGAAGATTGCAGGTTAGGAAGGCAGTGCTGAGTCTTCCTGCAGCTGTCCTGTTGCCATGGTCTGGTGATGGAGGAGTCCAAGGACCTGCATGTCCTTGGCGGAGTGGGAGGGGGGGTTGAAGTGTTGAGCCACGGGGTGGTATACAAAGGCAAGGAAGTTGTGTCAAACATGTATTTTTTGGTCTCAGTTGGGTGTATTGCTTCCACTTCATTTTAGGATGGATGTGAAGGCATTAGAGAGGGTGCACAGAAAATTGAGCAGAATAGAAAAAATAATACATAGAAAATAGGAGCAGGAGTAGGCCATTCGGCCCTTCCAGCCTGCTCCACCATTCAGTATGACCATGGCAATCTCAATACCCATTCCCACCCTCTCCCCATACCCCTTGATCCCTTTCACCACAAGGGCCATGTCCAGCCTCCTTTTGAATATATCCAATGAACTGGCCCTAACAGCCTCTTGTGGGAGAGAATTCCACAGGTTCACAACTCTGAGTGAAGAAATTCCACCTCAGCTCAGTCCTGAATGGCTGTCACCCCTAATTCTAGACTTCCCCAACATTGGGAACATTTTTCCCACATCAAACCTGTTCACTCCCATTAGGGTTTTATATGTTTATATGAGATTCCACCCCCCCTCATTCTTCCAGAATCCATGAAGGCTCATGGCACTCTGAGTAAGGATACTTGCTGCGGATTACCCCTCGCTTGAGGAATCAGTACTTCTTCACGTTGAACAGTTCTTGGAGGAAGCACTGAGACCGGTAAGTACCCAGAATGCAGTTCAGGAGAAGTCTATCAACGTCTAAATGCAGAAGTCACTATTGACCAAACTGACCAAGTCCAAAAGGACATAGCTGGGGAACTGGGCCTGGAGCAGGTGTGGACCAACATTCCTGTTGTAGGTGGATGTGTCCATGAGAGTACTGGCAGGAGAAACCAGACCAGGGCAAAGTCCCACCTTCACACTGAGGAAACCGTCCCTCATGTTGTGTGACCTTACTGTGCTATGTACGATAGATTCAGAACTGTTCTGGCAACTCAAGAGTGGCCATCCATGAGGCGCTGCGGGCCATCAACAGCAGCAGAACTGTACTCCAGCTCAATCTGTAACCTCATGGCCCGGCATATCCCCCACTCAACCATTACCATCATACCAGGGGGTCAACCCTGGTTCAATGGAGAGGGCAGGAGGGCATGCCAGGAGCAGCACCAGACATACCCAAAAATGAGGACTACTTCCATGTCAAACAACATGAGCAGCAGGTGACAGAGCTAAGCGAGCTCACAATCAATGGATTAACTTGAAACTCTGCAGTCCTGCCACATCCAGTCGTGAATGGTGGTGGGCAATTAAACAACTCACTGGAGGAAGAGGCTGTACAAATATCCCTATCCTCAATGATGGAAGAGCCCAGCACCTCAGTGCAAAAGATAAGGCTGAAACATTATAGCAATCCTCAGTCAGAAGTGCTGCGGGGTTGATCCATCTTGGCCTCCTCCAGTGGTCCCCAGCATCACAGATAGCAGCCTTCCATCAGTTCGATTGGCTCTATGTGATATCAAGAAAAAGTTGGAGACACTGGATACTGCAAAGGCGATGGAACCTGACAATATTCTGATAATAGTACTTAAAACCTGTGCTCCAGAACTTGCCACTGTCCTAGCTAAGCTGTTCCAGTGCAATTACAATATTGGCATCTACCCAACAATGTGGAAATTTGCCAGTTATGTCCTGTACATAAAAGACAGGACAAATCTAATCTGGTTAACTAGCACCCCATCAGTATACTGTTGATCCTCAGTAACTTGATCGAAGGAGTCATCAACAATGCTATCAAGCAGCACCCGCTTAGCAATAACCTGCTCAGTGATGCCCAGTTTGGGTTCTGCCAGGGCCACTCATTACAGCCTTGGTTCAAACATGGACAAAAAGAGCTGAATTCCAGAGGGGAGGTGGGCGAGAGAGAGGCCTTGACATCAAGGCCACATTTGACTCAGTGTGGCATCACGCAGCCCTAGCAAAACTGGAATCAATGGGTATCAGAGGGAAAACTCTCCACTGGTTGGAGTCATACCTGGCACATAGGAAGAACCCCTATTGGAGGGTCAGTCATCTCAGCTCAAGCATATCTCTACAGGAGTTCCTCAGGGTACGGTCCGAGGCCCAACCAGCTTAAGATGCTTCATGACCTTCCCTCAATCATAAGGTCAGAAATGGGGATGATGAAGTGCAAATGTGCCACTCCTCAGATAATGAAGAAGCCAATGTCCCTATGCAGCAAGTCTTGGACAATACCCAGGTTTGGGCTAATAAATGGCAAATAATATTTATCCTTCTTAAATATCAGGTAATGAATATCTCCCATAAGAGAGAATCTAACCATTGCCTTTGACATTACCATCGCCCCATGATCAACATTGATAGAGTGAGCATTGAGCAGGAACTGAACTGAATTAGTCACGTAGCTGATCAGGTTAGAGGCTAGGAAGCCTGCAATGAGCAATTCACCTTCTGATCCACATTAACAACGTTCAAGTCAAGAGTGTGAAGAAATAAGTGCAACTCCAACAACACTCAAGAAGCTCAACACCATTCTGGACTGGCACCCCACCAACCACCTTCAACATTCACTCCCTCCACCCCAAAGCCTCATTAGCAGCAGAAAGTACCAGCTACACGATGCACTGCAGTCAGTCTTCAAGACTCCTTTGACAGCACTTTATATTTCCACGTCCACTTCCATCTAGAAGGACAAACGGCAGCATATCCACAGGATACCGATGCCTGCAACACCCTCTCCAAGGCACACACCTTTCTGACTTGGAAATATATTTTTGTTCCTCCAGTGTCACTGGGTCAAAATCCTGGAACACCAGCATTTTGGGCGTACCTAGACCAGACACTGCAGCAGTTCGAGAAGGCAGCTCACCACCGGTTTCTCAAGGACAACTAGGGATGGGCAATAAATGCTGGCCTAGACAGTGGCACCACATCCTTTCAAAACATTCCGAAAACACATTATGCCGTGTGTGAATTGACTACTGTGTTCTCTACATTACAACATTAATAGTCACTGTGTATATTCAAGACCGGGATTTTTAGATACCAATCTCATTAATGGATATGAGGATAGTGTGGCTATATGGCATTGTTGTAGATAATCAGCCCTGATCTAGAAGGGTGCAGCATGCTTGAGGGGCTGAATGGCCTAGTCCAACACTTGAAAATTATTTCATTTGGTTAGAATGTAGTTCGGGACATCTTGAAGTCACGAAACACTGTCTAAACACATCTTTACTTCTGTTACAATATATCAGAGCTTTGGCACTTGGACAAGCAAATAGCATTTTAATTAAAGATTATCCAGGAAGTGTGACTGGAATTTCTTTACAGTTCAGATTTGATAAACAATGTTGATCATGTTTGTGGAAACTGCAAATCGGTGACCTTGATTATTATTTCACACTGCTCAATTCAGGTTCTGAATTTTATCTCTGACCTCTCATTTAAACTGAACACAAGATTACATTCTGAAGGAGGATTTGCAGTGATGTTCCCAGAAAGTTGTTACAGTGCAATAGGAGACCATTCGGCCCATTCTGTCTGGATTAGCTCTCCGAATGAGCCACTGCCCCCCCCTTTTATCTCTGCCTCTCATTTAAACTGAACACAAGATTACATTCTGAAGGAGGATTTGCAGTGATGTTCCCAGAAAGTTGTTACAGTGCAATAGGAGACCATTCGGCCCATTCTGTCTGGATTAGCTCTCCGAATGAGCCACTGCCCCCCCCCCCC
>NC_057732.1:5348119-5351927 GCF_004010195.1 Chiloscyllium plagiosum
GAGTCGGAAGAGATTGGGGAGACACTGGATGAATACTTTTCTTCAGTATTTACTCAGGGACAGGGCATTGTCGTCGATGTGAATATTGAGTCACAAATAAGTAGAATGGATGGCTTTGAGGTATGTAGTGAAGAGGTGTTGGAAATTCTGGAAAGGGTGAAAATAGATAAGTCCCCTGGGCCTGATGGCATTTATCCTAGGATTCTCTGGGAAGCAAGGGAGGAGATTGCAGAGCCATTGGCCTTGATTTTTATGTCCTCTTTGTCTACAGGAGTAGTCCCAGAAGACTGGAGGATAGCAAATGTGGTTCCCTTGTTCAAAGAGGGGAGTAGGGATAGCCCTAGTAACTATAGGCCGGTGAGTCTCACTTCTGTTGTGGGCAAAGTCTTAGAGAGAATTGTAAGGGATAGGATTTATGCACATCTGGATAGGAATAATGTGATCAAGGATAGTCAGCATGGTTTTGTGAAGGGCAAGTCGTGCCTCACCAACCTTATTGAATTCTTTGAGAAGGTGACTAAGGAGGTGGACGAGGGTAAAGCAGTAGATGTGGTGTATATGGATTTTAGTAAGGCGTTTGATAAGGTTCCCCATGGTAGGCTACTGCAGAAAATACGGAGATATGGCATTGAGGGTGAGTTGGAGGTTTGGATTAGGCGTTGGCTGGCTGGAAGAAGACAGAGGGTAGTAGTTGATGTAAAGGTTCATCTTGGAGTGCCGTTACTAGCGGTGTTCTGCAAGGATCTGTTTTGGGACCATTGTTGTTTGTCATTTTTATAAATGACCTGGAGGAGGGGTTAGAAGGTTGGGTGAGCAAGTTTGCGGATGATACGAAAGTCGGAGGAGTTGTAGACAGTGAGGAAGGATGTGGCAGGTTACAGCGGGATATAGATAAGCTGCAGAACTGGGCAGAACTGGAAACCCTCCATCCCTGGCAACATCATTGGAGAAAAGAAGGTTTAGGGGTGACTTGATAGAGGTGTACAAGATGATTAGGGGTTTAGATAGTGGTGAACTCTCCCTCATTATGGGCATTTAAGCGGGCATTGGATAGGCATATGGAGGTTAGTGGACTCGTGTAGGTTAGGTGGGCTTGGATCGGTGCAACATCGAGGGCCGAAGGGCCTGTACTGCGCTGTATTCTTCTATGTTCTATGTTCTAGATCGGGCTGACTGGCTTCGCGGCTGACCCTCCCAAGCACTTGGTGCCAGCCTCTTCCCAATCTTCCCTCACTAGGCTGAGCCTCCCTCCTCAATGACTCCTTCCTATCGGAAAGATGTTGTGAAACTTGAAAGGGTTCAGAAATGATTTACAAGGATGTTGCCAGGGTTGGAGGATTTGAGCTATAGGGAGAGATTGAACAGGTTGGGGCTGTTTTCCTGGAGCGTTGAAGGCTGAGGGGTGACCTTATAGAGGTTTAATAAATAATTAGGGGCATGGATAGGATAAATAGACAAAGTCTTTCCCTGGGGTCGGGAAGAGCAGAACTAGAGGGCATAGGTTTAGGGTGAGAGGGGAAAGATATAAATGAGACCTAAGGGACAACTTTTTTACACAGAGGGTGGTACATGTGTGGAATGAGCTGCCAGAGCATGTGGTGGAGGCATTTAGATGGGTATATGAATAGGAAGGGTTTGGAGGGATATGGGCCGGGTGCTGGCAGGTGGGACTAGATTGGGTTGGGATATCTGGTCGGCATGGGCGGGTTGGACTGAAGGATCTGTTTCTGTGCTGTACATCTCTATGACGCTATGACTCCCAGCTTTTCACTTTCAGAACTGCTGTGTTGGCTGTGCTCCCCTCCAACATCGGTCAATGAAGTTAACCACTGACTGATGGCCCATGGGATACTGGGATCCAAGTCCTCGATGGTCCCTAGTGACTCCGGAGTCTGTGGGAAGGCTGGGAAACAGACTCTCTCTCCGACAATGTACAGATCCCCAAAGTGGGCGCATGGACCTCCGAGTGTGGGTCATGGGCTGGACATTTGAACTCTGAAGGGTGCAATGGCTGCCATGAAATTCTGACTCTCTCAGTCCTCCACTCCCTGCTCACTCAGTTCCCACTGTACGGGTACTGGGGGGGTTGCATCAATTTTTTTCAAGTCTTGCAACGGGCTGAGGCTGGGAAACACAGTCTGGTTATGTTCCAGAAGGCCAGTGGTGAAGGATAGAACTAGATCCAAACTTTGCGCATTTTTGAAGCTTTTATTTACAAACGTCCACTCTACAAAACATACACCTCCAAACTCAAAAAAAATCCCCCACTGTTTCTGTCTGGGTCCATTCAAAGGGGCTCAAGTGAGTTGCCAGATAATGTCCACTACATGCATTCAATGTAACACATTTGGTCTAAACATAATAACCAGGAGGATTTCCAGGGAGCAGGATTGAGAAGGGGGATGTTGGACGTGGGGGGGGTCTAAATGTTGGGAGGGTTTCAGGGCTCAGGAGGAGTAGAGAAGGACATTGAGCCATAGAATCATAGAGACCGACCAAGTAAAGGACAGCAGAGTCATTTTATAGAGACACAGAGATGTACAGTACAGAAGCAGACCGTTCAGTCCAACCCGTCCATGCCAACCAGATATCCTCAATTAATCTAGTCCCACCTGCCAGCACCCGGCCCTATCCCTCCAAACCCTTCCTATCCATATACCCATCCAAATGCCTCTTAAATGTTGTAATTGTACCGGTCCCTGTTATATCTTTTCCCTCTCACCTTAAACCTATGCCCTTCAGTTTTGGCTGGAGAAAAGATTTTGGCTATGCATGTCCCTCGTGATTTTATAAACCCTTATAAGGTCACCCCTCAGCCTTTCCCTGTAGTTCAAACCCTCCATCCCTGGCAACATCCTTGTCAATCTTTTCTGAACCCTTTCAAGTTTGACAACAACATTCCTACAGCAGGGAGACCAGAACTGCACACATTATTCCAAAAAAATGGACGTAGATGGAGAAGGGGTTTCAGAGGAGAAAGGATGTGGTGTGGCTGGTGGTGAGTGATAAGGATGTGGTCATACAGGCTGATGCTCAGACTGAGGAAATCACAGCCCAATCTCTCAGCTGCTTCAGTGCCTGACAGACCACAATTTCTAACCAACATCCTGCCTCATATTCTCAGCCATAGCTTAAAGGCGGTTCCCTGCACTTTGACCCAGAGGTTGTGAGTATCCACATACCTCAGTGATTGGAGTGAAAGGGTCGAGGGAATGCTGCAATTTTACAGCTAACAAGTATCTGTCTGACTTGGAGACTGCTGTACAGATTCCATGCCACTATTTGGAAAAGTAGCAAGGGATTTTGGCCGAGAGTCCTGCTCAATATTTCTCACCCAATCATGGGCATGTGTGGGAGCTTGCAGAGTGTAAATTAGTTGCTGCACTTTGTAGATATTCACTATTTATAAAGCACTATGGGACATCTGGAGGACGTGAAAGGTTCTCTATCAACTCAAGTCTTTCCTTCTTCTGCTACGTCCCCATTTCCAGCCATGTTCGTCAATGTCCGTGAAATCTTCAGTAGATTGGCCCATTTGGCTTCAGTCACACGTGCGACACGTACCTACACTGACCACCGGGAGGCGCACATGAGGGGTAGGGTTAGTGGACAGAAACCTGGACCAGCAAAGGATATCAGCTGCAGGGAAAAAGGAGAGCGAGAACGCAAGGGACAGAGGGGAAGGGAGAGTGAGGACGTGAGGGAGGGAGGGGAAAGGGAGAGTGAGAATGTGAGGGAGGGAGGGGAAAGGGAGAGTGAGAATGTGAGGGACAGAGGGGAAAGGGAGAGTGAGGATGTGAGGGAGGGA
>NC_057732.1:5352509-5379037 GCF_004010195.1 Chiloscyllium plagiosum
GGGCGAGAGGGGAAAGGGAGAGTGAGAACGTGAGGGAAGGAGGGGAAAGGGAGAGTGAGGACGTGAGGGAAGGAGGGGATGGGGAGAGCAAGACTCGAAGGAAAGGGAGAGTGAACGTTTATAACTTCCCTTTGATGTGATGGTGTATCGGATTGTCACTGGGTTAATAATCCAAAGCCCCAGGCCAATGCTGTGGGGACATGGGCTCGAATCCCACCACAGCAGACGGTGAAGTTTGAATTCAGTGGAATAAATAAAAACACCTAGTTCAGCAATGCCTTTCAGGAAGGGCATCTATCTTCCTTACCTGGTCTTGTCTGACGTACACATGACTCCTGGCCCACAGTAATGCGATTGACTCTGAAATGCTAGTCACTCAGACCAAACAGTAATTCAGGATAGGCAATAAATGCTGACCCAGCCAGCACCACCCACATCCAAAATACAAAGGAGAAAGAAACCACAACCACTGTTGACCAGCTCATTAATCATCAGGCCCATATCAAACACAGGAAAAATCATTCTAACATCATACATGATCAATCATTCCATGATCGTGTTTAATGGAGACCTGCCCAACATTCCTCAGCTTCTCCACTCTCTCACTCCTTATCTCAGCCAGGTCATGGAGAGTAGGTGGAAACAAGCGCCAGGTTCCAATCCCAGAATGGGAAAGACAGCTCCCACCCATCCATGCATGACTCCACAATCAATTAACAATCTCTTACCTATGGCTTGAGCTAGGGCAATGACGACCTCTTGGCAGGTCGTGACCTCCGTCACCCCACACACGATACGCTGGACTCCATCCACCCATACCTTCAGCTCCATTGTACACCATCAGCTCATCGTCGCTGCCCAGGGACTGTGGAGTTGGCAGACTGGCACTCACCTATTGGAAAACACCAGTTATTAAATACTTCTTTATTGATTGTATAGATTAATGATCAGAACTCTGAACACAGGAATGGGGGGGGCTGCTGTCCACGAAAGATAAACGGTACTCAGGTAGATACAATCCAAATCTGAAAAAAAAAGCTGCAGCTACCTCAAGCTCCTTTAAAGCTGCTGTCATCGCCACTCTTTGGAGAAAACAAAACCTTGACTGCACCGTCTTGACACCTCCTTCTCCTCTCCACCCCTTTGAGAACACCACCACTTCTTAAGTTTGTTCCCAAGTCTCCCAGAGTCTCTCTGAATGGGTTTCAGTCCTGCCACATTACTGAGGCTGTGCTTATCAGAATCACAACTGACATCCTCTGACTGTGATAAACTCTCCCTTCTTGTCCTTATCAAGCAGGTCAGTAGCCTGGGACACAGCGACCACACTATCCTCCTCCCAGGCCCTCTTCAAATGGGCGACAGTGCTCTCACCGGCTTCCATTTTTATCCATCTCACCACAGGCACAGTATTGTGTCCAATGGCTCATCTTCCTGCTCCTGCTCCAGTACCTTTGGTGTCTTCTCCCAAGGATCTCTTCCGTACCCCCTCCTATTTTTCACCTACCAACTGTCTCATGGCAACATCTACCAAAAGCACACCATTAGTTTTTTACACTTACCCTGACAACGTCCCACTGCCTCTCCTGCACCTTCCACTGCTACTCAGTTGTCAGACTGCTTATCTGGCATCCTGTGCTGGACAAGGAGAAATATCACAGAACGTAGAACAGTACAGGTCCTTCGGCCCCTTGATGCTGTGCTGACCTTTTATCCTACTCCAAAATCGAACTAACCTACATACCCTTCATTGCACTAACTTCCATGTCCCTAATGTCTCTGACTCTACTACCACCGCTGGCAGTGCATTCCACACACCCACCTCGCTCTGTGTAAATCGCTCCATAAAATCTGGGGAAGAGTAAACCCCACTGTGTTTGGTCCTCACTCTGAAGTCCATTCTGAAATCCGTGAAATCAATCAGTTTTCAAACTGGTGTCACATTTGAACTTGCTCACATTCACATCATGACTACCCTAACCCAAAGAACCCTAACTCCATCTCCGTAACATTGCCTGATGTCAACCATCAACTTAGGGCGGTACGGTGGCACAGCGCCAGGGACCCGGGTTCAATTCCCGTCTCAGGCGACTGTCTGTGTGGAGTTTGCACATTCTCCCTGTGTCTGTGTGGGTATCCTCCGGGTGCTCCGGTTTCCTCCCACAGTCCAAAGATGTGCAGGTTAGGTGAATTGGCCATGCTAAATTGCCTGTAGTGTTAAGTGAAGGGGTAATTGTAGGAGAATGGGTCTGGGTGGGTTGCTCTTCGGAGGGTCGGTGTGGATTTGTTGGGCCGAAGGGCCTGTTTCCACACTGTAAGTAATCTAATCTAATCAAAAAAACTCATCTGCAGCTAAAGCTCATTTGTATTTCAGGTTACCTGAAGGCTAGATTTCTTTGTAATTCACTCCTGGGATGTGGGTGTCGCTGGCTAGATCAGCATACTGCCTATACCCAGTTGCCCCTTGAGAAAGTGTGAGGGTGAGCTGCCTTTCTTGCAGTCCGTTTCAGCACACTGACGCTGGTCTCTTGCGCTCTACCCCTGTAAACTGGAGGAAATCCAAAACTCTGCTGCTCCTGCCTTCATTCACAACAAAGTCTGCTCCCTGTCAAGCAAGTTGTTGATTCTAAAACTCTCAACCTTGGTTTCAAATCCCTTCACGGCCTTGCCCCATTCAAAAGATGGGTGACTCGGTGGCTCAGTGGTTAGCACTGCTACTCCCAGCGCCAGGGACCCGGGTTCAATTCCTGCCCTCGGGTGGAGTTTGCACATTCTCCCCGTGTCTGTGTGGGTTTCCTCCGGGTGCTCCGATTTCCTCCCACAATCCAAAGATGTGTAGGTCAGGTGAATTGGCCTTGTTAAATTGCCCGTAGTGATTGGTGCATTAGTCAGAGGGAAATGGGTCTGGGTGGGTTACTCTTCAGAGGGTCAGTGTGGACTTGTTGGGCTGAAGGGCCTGTTTCCACACTGTAGGGAAAATAATCTAAAACCTCCTTCCGTTTCCAAAATCCTCTGAGATATCGACACTCTTCCAAAAATTGTCCAGCCCCAATTTTAATTGCTCCAGCGGGGGGCAGCCGTATCTTCAGTTACCTAACTCTGGAACTCCCTCATCACACAGCTCTACCTCACTTCCCTCTTTAAAGCCTACTCCCCTGGTCAAATGGTCAGCCAGGTGACTCCAAATCTACTACTTTGCTTCCTCGTGCTTCTATGAAGTGCTTTAGAAGGTTTGATTACATTTAAGGTGTCACCAAAATATAAGTTGTTGTTGCTTTTGAATGGAGATTATCGATTGTCTCGCTCTACATCATTGCTGGGTCGATAATTGAAAACTTCTGCCCTTTAAGAAAGCCCTTCTTTGAGTACTGCCTTTTATTGCCACCTGAGGGGGCAGAAAGGGGGCTTCATTTAATGTCTCCATGAAATACTGCACCCCCTGACAGAGCAGCACTCCCTTTGGAGGGTCAGCCTGGATTCCAGGCTCAAGTGTCTGGAGTGGGGCTTGAACCCGTAAACTCCTGCCTTGGGAGAGGAGAGGAGGTGAGGACTGCTCAACATTGAGCCAGGCTGACTGTAATTCTTTGGCTCTATAGTAACCAGCACAGTGTGCAATAGAATCACAGAATCCGAACAGTACAGAAGCAGGCCATTCAGCCCATCGAGTCCACACCATCTCTCTGAACAGCATCCCACCCCAACCCTATCGCTGTAATCCTGCATTTCCCATTGCTAGTTCTCCTAGCCTACACATCCCTAGACACTAGGGGGCAATTCAGCAATGCCAATCCACCTAACCTGCACGCCTTTGTGCAGACACGGGGAGAATGTGCAAACTCCACACAGACAGTTCACCCAAAGGTGGATTTGAACCCGGGTCCCTGGCATTTGAAGCAGCAGTTCTAACCCCTGAGCCACCGTGCTGCCCAGATAGGGGCATGTACGCGAAATGAAATACAAACACCACCCTGATTGAAAGAGCAGGAATACTAATAGGGAACGGAGGGACCACAGAGCCATTTCAGATCAAGTTCTTGCGAATACCTTTCTTCCTAATTCAGTCTCAGGTTAGCCTTTCTACAGCTCCTGGGAAACCAATTCCAGGCCTTAAAGGGGCCTCCTCCTTTGTGGTCTTAAAATTCAAATTGACAACATGTGTAAATAGCTGACTGCAAATCCGCGTCCCAGTAGCCTGCTGGAAAGCAATTGCTGAAGTGTTAACGCTCTCTTGGAATGGGGTTTTCAAAATGGGGGCCAGCAACCAAAATGGGGGTCACAAGTCGGAATTCTGGGATTGTGGGCTCTGAGATACCTAGGGCCATGGTGAAGCTTTGACTATTTCTGTACTCCTGATCCAACAGACACCCCCCCAATACACACTCCAGGACACCCCTGCCCCCCTTCCAAACACATGACCACTTCCATCTAGAAGCACAAGGACAGCAGATACATAGGAGCACTGCCGTTCCCCTCTAAGCTACTCACTATCCTGACTTGGAAATATATCGCCATTCCTTCACTGTCACTGGGTCGAAATCCTGGAATTCTCTCCCTTAAGGACCTTGTGGGTCAACCTACAGCACATGGACTGCAAAAAGGCAACTTACCACCACCTTCTCAAGGGCAACTAGGGACAAGCAATAAAAGCTGGCCCAGCCAGCCATGATCAAGTCCCATGAAAAGAACAATTAGTAAGATCACACACATTACCGGTGATTCATTGCAGGTTTTTATCTTGGAAAAGGACGACACACATGAAACATGCTGAAGTTTTAAAATTCCCTTCTATGGAATTCAGGGACTCGCTATATTTCAATTAAAATGGTGGTAACACAATTCTGAACAAAAGGGCAGCGGTCAGCACTAATTAACAGTGAACCATCAAGCCAATTTTAACTGTTGCTTGCAACTTAATAACAGGTCTCATCCGTCAACTCGGTTTAAGCTCTCGCTCCCAGGACCAACTGCTAGTTATACCAACAGTTAATTTCAAGGCGGACACTCGTGGAGTGACATTAATTAACAGGAAGGTGAGGGCATGCTGAGGGCTGCACTGTTTTTGAAGCAAATTCAATTTTACTTGGAATCCCCCGGTCAGCAAAACCAACAGCCACATCAACACGAATGAGAGAGAGAAAGTGAAGTGTCAGGTACTAACATCACAGAGAAGACACATCCCTTCAGTTACGGGACAGATTTGAAATTGCTTCAAGATGCTTTAAGAACAAGGCGGAGGGACTGCGAGAAAAATCAGGGAGACGGCTCTGAGGAATTGATGGAAACCTGGAAATACACTAAACAGATTGATCAGGGATGGGGAGTAGCTTTCTATAAAAAAAATTAGCACGCTCAGCATATCAAGACAGCTGTTCCAGCAGTTTTAAAAGACACCTAAATGTCTCAGGCCTTGACCCTTCACTTTCCATTAGCAAGAAAGCACAGTTAAATGTCTCCCCACTAAAAAGATGCTTTCAAACCTTACACTGCGTGCACCTGTGTAAATGGCTTCAAGTGGTGAAAAGGTAGGCCTGAAAGTTCAGAAACTTTACACTGGTGGATGTGGAATAAAGAAAGTGGTGAGATTCCACTCAGGAGCATTGAGGAGATGATGGGCTCTAAGGAGACTGGCCCTTCGGACAGAACTAGACAGGGTAAACGCAAGAAAGTGTTCCCGATGACCAGGCAGTCCAGAACCTATAGTCTAAGGACATGGGTTAGACCATTTCAGACTGAGATGAAGAGAAACGTCTTCACCCAGACAGTGGTGAGCCTGTGGGACTCTCTGTCATTGAAAGCAGTTGAGGCCAAAACATTGAACATCTTCAAGAAGGAGGTGTATATAGGCCTCAAGGACAGAGGGAGAAAATGTGAACAGTTGGGTGAACAACCATGAGGGCAGCACAGTGGCTCTGTGGTTAGCACTGCTATCTCACAGCGATAGGACCTGGGTTTGATTCCAGGCTCCGGCTGTGTGGAGTTTGCACACTCTCTGTGTGGGTTTCCTCCGGTTTCCTCCCACAATCCAAAGGTGTGGAGGTGAGGTGGGATGGCCATGCTAAACTGCCCATAGTGTTCAGGGTTGTGCAGGCACGATGGGTTAGCCATGGGAAATGCAGGGTGATAGGGCTGGGGGTCTGGTGTGACCTTGATGGGATGAATGGCCTGCTTCCACACTGGAGGGATTCTGTGTTAATACTGAATGGCAGGGCAGCCTTGAAGCCTGAATGGCCTGCTCCTAGTTTCTATGTTAATCCCGTCACTTGCTTGAGGTTGTATTATCTCCATGCGAGAGTACTGTAATTTCTCTGCTACAAAATCGTAAACAAATTGTACAAATAATAAACCAACATTGAGCAATGTCCAATCCCCAAAGGGAGACAGTATTGAGAGCCCCATCCCATGCCCTTCCCCCACAATATATACCTTGAGCCAGTTGAAATATTAACAAAATTTGAGATACTGGATGGTCATCCTCCACAGATAGATACTAAAATACTCCAAGAATTCAGAGAGAAGACAGAAAAGAAAGTCTACAGATGAGGTTAAACTCTGGACAGAAGATAGCTTGCTGTTGACAGCACGTTATGCAACACTCTGTACTTGGCCTCACAAGATCACTTTGTATTGTGCTGGAAAAGAACACATTCAGACAGGAAGGGGAAACTACAGACACGATCCCCTCATTGTTGGATTCTTACAGACGTACAGCGGTTTAGGACAAGCTGCGAGGGTCAGCTGAAAGGGTAAAATGAAACAGGATTTAATGTATGTTGGTACAATGATGCCTCAATATGGGCTGAATGAGTTTTTATTTAAAAAGGTTCGGTATTCACATGGTCAACAGACACTCTTTATCATTGGCACTAAGGACTGGAAAATTGCTACTAAATTACCTACTAATGCACACAACATGTGTGTCCGACATTTCTTGGCAGCTTCACCTTCAAAATAACAGCAGATACCAGGTTCAAACTCTTCAGACCTTACATATTTTCAAATCAAGAAATAAAATCTAGACTCAGTTTGGGGAGGGGAAACTCAGCATTAATGTTCTGACAAGCTGATTGGAGACTCAGCTAACAGAACTGAATATAACTGAACAGGGACTGAATAACAGGTCTAATCTACCAACTGGACCTTCTAACGTTAACAAATCAAAGAAGTAAAGCTTTACTTCTTATTTGACTTATAAAAAAAACAGCACAGATTAGACAGCAGTCACTAGATTTAACACACTGGTTAAGACATTATCAAGTCTAGTTACCTACCAGGAATACAGTTCAGCTACAACTGAGTGGCAGCAAAGAGGCTGCAGGATAACTGTGGGTAATTCAGCTCTCTGGAGTTAAGCATTCCATTGTCTGGATTTTCTGTGCTAGCTTCTGCTTCACTCGGTCTCCATATCCCTTAGGGCGATATGTCCTTCACACTGCACTGAACTAACTCAAACATCAGTGGGTGGGGTAGAGAGAGGGGTGGGAAACTAAACATTCTGGTGTGGTCAGTGAAAACTACATTTTTAAAGCTAGGAAAAGAAACCCTACCTTGTGGGGCTTGGCAGAAACCAGCCCACCGACTGCATCACTCTCCGGCTTCTTCCCTCCCCCTCTTCACCGTCCAGGATTTTGTTTTGTTGTTAACAGGAACGTGGAAGTTAAGAACTTCAAGTTACTGAAATCCAGGGCCAGGTTATTTAGCGAGCGTGTTTGCTGTGTTTCAGAAGAGCTGACATCAGCTGGTTAAGGGATAACTGATCCTGCTCGTATGTTAATAGTGTCAAGAGCACAGCTTGATAGATGTAGCCAAGCTCCAAGCCAAATAAAGTTAGCTTCCTGTGGCTCTCACAAATATGACAACTCTTAAAAGGGGTTCTCTCTCTCTCTCTTCCCTCCTGTCTGGAAGTTCCTATAGGTCCTGACATCAGTAAACATGCTTAAAGGATCATTCTTTATCCCCACCCCCCGCTGTTTTCAAATTTTATTCCCAATAGATGGGACAACTTTTAATGCCTCTTTATTTTAAATAAAAACTCAATTTTCTTTTGAAGGGACTAGCGTGGGATGGGAAGGGGGGTGCCCGTGGGAAAAGGATTAAACAATGCACAAAGACCTGCTGGATCCTAGAGTAAGACTGACCAGTTCCTGGCATGTAAATGTTTACGCAGTGAGACAGTACTATAGATCTTAAAAGGGGCCCTCACAGGGAGTACAATACTCTGCTCCTTAAAGCGGTATGCTCCCTAATCACATTGGAAACCAATGCCACATTGACTGTGTCTTGTACCACAGCACCCAAATCCTCAGCAAATCAAATCCACCTTTCCTTTAAGTACGAAGCATAATCCCTTCTCAACGTTTTGTTTCAAAATAAACAGAAGCAATGATTAACGTTCTTTCATTGAAAGTGGCAGTCTGCGATGAACACTGTATTAAGCCTACAGCCCTCCTCCCCGCCTTCCACCCCCAACATCCTCTTATTTACTGGACAAAAGGAGCCAGGTCTCTCGCAAGACACTAACCAGGCTGCAATCATTTAAAAGGCACAGGGCGATCCCACAGTGAAGCCCACTTATGGTCACTGTGGAAACTAATTCGAGCTGGGTCACTTAGAGTGCATGCTAACTATTGGAAATTCTAACAATTCAGACACTATGGTGACCAACCGTCCCATAGCTGAAGGGTCTGTCCCTTATGGCTTTAATAGACAGGTTTTTATTGGGTACCCTAGGACAGTTTGTCAGGGACTGAGTCAGGGACCCACCTCTTCCCTCTGTCTTTGTTTTATTTTTGCAAACAAGGAGTCACAGACCCTTCAGCCTAACCCATCCACACAAATCAGGTTTCCTAAACTGAAAATAGTCATATTTTCCAATGTTTGGCCAATATCCCTCTGAACCTTGTACCTGTCCAAATGTCTTTTCATAGATTCCCTACATTGGGGAAACAGTCCATTTGGCTCAACAAGTCCACACCAGCCATCTCAAGAGTAACCCATCCAGACCCATTCCCCTACCCTATATTTGCCCCTGACTAATGCACCTAGCCTACACATCACTGGTCATATGCCCAATTTGGCATGGCCAATTCACCTGACTTGCACATCTTTGGACTGTGGGAGGAAACTGGAGCACCCGGAGGAAACCCACACAGACATGTACAAACAGACAGTTACCCAAGGCTGGAAACGAACCCAGGTCCATGGCGCTGGGAGTAGCAGTGCTAACCACTGAGCCACTGAGACACCCATCTTTTAAATGTTGTAATTGAACCCAACTCCACCACTTTCTCTGACAATTCATTCCATACACACCGTCCTTTCTCTGAAAAAATTGCTCCTCTGACCCCTTTTAAATCCAGTTTTGGACTCCCCTACGCTGGGGAAAAACTTTGGCTATCCACCCCGTCCGTGCCCCTCAAGATTTAATAAACCTCTATAAGTTCTCCCCCTCAGCCTCCTACGCTCCAGGGGAAAAAAAAAACTCCCAGCCTGCTCAGCCTCTCGTTACAACACAAACCCTCCAGTCTTAACTACATCCTTGTTAATCATTTTTGCACCCTTTCCGGTTAAATAACATCCTTCTTATAGCAGGGCAACCAAAACATACAGCAATATTAACGCAGGTTAAAGGAGTGGTGAGTTGTTTGTAAAATTAAACCACTGGCTATACGCTTGGAGAGTGGGTGGCTATGAACTGATTGTCAATTGTCATTAAAAACGCATCAGGTTCACTTATGCCCTTTAGGGATAGAAATCTGTTGTCTTGACTACATGTCTGGTCTGGTCTACATGTGAACTGCATGCCCATAGTGTCGACATTTCCGCCACCTCCAAACAGACCCCACCACCAGGGATATATTTCCCTCCCCACCCCTCTCCGCCTTCCGCAAAGACCGTTCCCTCCGTGACTACCTGGTCAGGTCCACGCCCCCCTACGACCCACCCTCCCATCCTGGCACTTTCCCCTGCCACCGCAGGAACTGTAAAACCAGCGCCCACACCTCCTCCCTCACCTCCATCCAAGGACCTAAAGGAGCCTTCCACATCCATCAAAGTTTTACCTGCAAATCCACTAATATCATTTATTGTATCCGTTGCTCCCGATGCGGCCTCCTCTACATTGGGGAGACTGGGCGCATCCTAGCAGCCGCTCCCTCACCACCAGATGCCTGGAGGAAGAACGCCTCATCTTCTGCCTCGGAACACTTCAACCCCAGGGCATCAATGTGGATTTTAACAGTTTCCTCATTTCCCCTTCCCCCACCTCATCCTAGCTTCTAACCTCCAGCAACTCGATCCCCTGACCTGTCCGGACTTGTCCGACCTGCCCAGCTCCTTTTCCACCTATCCACTCCACCCTCTCCTCCCTGACCTATCACCTTCATCTCCTTCCCCACTGACCTATTGTACTCTAATCCAGAATCTGGTTTCCAGCATCTGCAGTCATTGTTTTTACCATAGTGTAAAATAGTTGATTCTTAACTGCCCTCTTTGAGCAAGCCACTTAAGTCCAGGGGAATTAGGGGAGGATTATAAAAGCAGGTCTTGCCACTGATAGCCATATCCTGAGAAAGATAATGAGTAAGCTCAACAATAGGTTGTTTCAAACACAGGAAAAGTGCTGCATGTGCATCAAGGACTGGAACACAACAGGAATAGACACAGGATCATATTCCAGGCATCAGGAACCAAACTGGTAGAAATAGCTTCATCCTTCACCAAATGTACTTTGGAGAAAGGTGGTACTCACAGAACAGTAGTTCACAAAAAAAAACTGCAGAAAAAATCCCAGGAACATCTTTTACAATTAAATAACAGGGCAATTGGAGAAGTTAGCAGCAGTTGAAAGGCTAGTACCAAATAGATTGGGCTGAAGGATCACCGTTTGAGTTGCAATGTCGTTTCAATAAAAGCTACAATCCAGTTATTTTTTAAGGTATTGAATCTTACAGCACAGAGAGAGGCCATTTGGCCTATTGTGTCTGTACTAGCTCGTTCAATAAGAATTCCAGTTACTTCCTCTCTGAAGCCTGCAAATCTTTTGTTTTTCAAGTTAATATTCTTGATTTAAAATAAATCGCATGGCCATTATAAACAACGCACAAAACTTCATTTTGCAGACTTTTTTTTACTACAAACCGCTTAAGTGGATTAAGTTGACAAATCCTTTGAGTTGTTCTTGCTCTGGGCAGAGATAAAACAGCTCTTGAGAAAGTGATGCAAAGACAGGCCCGAGGCCTATTGGTCTCTACAGCTTAGTTGCCTGGAGGCCTGTCTCCCTTTGGTGAAATGGATGGGGCTGGGGGTGAAGAGTTACAAAGCCCAATGTTACAATCTGGGAGAAAGTGAGGACTGCAGATGCTGGAGATCAGAGCTGAAAAATGTGTTGCTGGAAAAGCGCAGCAGGTCAGGCAGCATCCAAGGAGCAGGAGAATTGACGTTTCGGGCATAAGAAGGTTTTCCTGAAGAAGGGCTTATGCCCGAAACGTCGATTCACCTGCTCCTTTCAGCAATGTTACAATCTGCCTACCTGGCCTCGATAGCAAACACAGCTAGCCCACCCCTCACCAGACACCGTCCAGTGATGGTTTGGCTGCAAAGACAATTTTTCAATTTAAAGTCAGGAAAGACTGGAGGGTCCATTTTCTCCCACTCGGCTGCCATGGCAACCAGCTGCTCCTATCAAGCAGTAAAGCCTCTGTTTTTCCTCCAATTTGAAGAGTTGGCCTACTTCACTTGATTGGTTGACAGACATGTCCTCTGGTCATTCATTGGTCAATTTGGGGAACGTTACTAGGAGTGACTGTGACACAAGGCGGCCTTCTGATCACCCATTTGGGTCTGATCATGGGGTTCAGAATGACTCCCACAGGGGACATCTTGCCTGTTACACGATATGGAGAATAATGATGGTACTGCTGTCCATAAAATCTGCTATTCTAATTTCCAGTGAGTACAAACAGTGCCTGTAGGTGTAGAGGAGGCAAGATTGCTGATGTGGGGCCTGAGAGCCAAGCTATCATTTTGTAACCAGCAGTTTGTGCCAGGGCAGTTTGTTGGATTGTACATTGCTACTGTCTAATGAATGGTCAGCAAATTCCAAACTCAAATATATACATATTCCTTTCAAGTTTGACTGACTATACCGGCAATTTCGAAGCAGTACATTGGTTAGTAAAATGCAGGCTACTAAAAGCATACAACAAAAGACAAGGCAGTGCTATAGCTAGGATTACTGCTGTATCATAAAACATACTGGGTCACAGAGTCCTATAGTACATGAAAAAAAAACACATAAAAGCTCTGCTTCTTAGGTACTAATCAGTGAAGGGGCTGGGGGTGGGGTAATAATCATTTACTCCCATATGTTTCTATCATGCTGAAATAGCTCACAATCACAGTCGTTTTAATAACACATTACACTTCAACCCAGATTATGTCTCAGGAGGTCAAGGAGGAGAGACTGAGAAGGGAAGGAAATTATTTTGCTAAAGTTTAGCAGTTTCTTTATGAGCTTCCTATTTCCCATCACAGAGACATAGGGGTTTACAGCATGGCTAGAGGCTGTAATCCTCCTCAGATCTGTCCGAATGAGGTGACCCCTTAATCTGAGATTACACCCCTCAATCCTAGATTCTCCCATAAGGGGAAATAACTTTTCTGCATCTATCCTGTCAAGTCTCCTAAGAAATTTATATGTGTTATGATGTCAATCCACTCATTTATCCAAACTCTAGTACAAATTCAATCTTATCAACCCTGTATAAGAAAGTCCTTCCATCCCAGGTGTCTGTCTAGTGAATCTTCACTGGACTGCCTCCAATGACAGCACTGAATAATTTTCCTTAGATAAGGGGCCCAAAACTATTCACAGTATTCCAGCTGTGGTTTGACTCGTATCTTGTATAGTTTTAGCAAGACCTCTCTATTAAAACACCCCCATTAAAATAGATGCCCAGATTCCATTGGCTTTCCCTATCTCCTAGTGAACTTTGATGCTACCAGTGGGGTGGCACGGTGGCTCAGTGGTTAGCACTGCTGCCTCACAGCACCAGGGACCAATTCCTGCCTTGGGCAACTGTATGGAGTTTGCACATTCTCCCCGCGTCTGCGCGGGTTTCCTCCCACAATCCAAAGATGTGTAGGTTAGGTGAATTGGTCATGCTAAATTGCCCATAGTGTTGGGTGCAATAGTCGGGGTAAATATAGGGTACGGGTGGGTTCATCTTCAGAGGGTCGGTGTGGACTTGTTGGGCCGAAGGGCCTGTTTCCATACTGTAGGGAATCTAATATACCTTTTTGTGATTCATGCATTAGGACCTCCAGCTATTCCAACTTCATCTTCCAGCATTTGACCCATAGCCTTGGATGTTATGGCACTTAAAAGTATGCAACTAAATAGTTCTTAAATGTTGTGGTAGTTCCTATCTCTGCTACCCTTTCAGGCAGTGAGTTCCAGATACCCACCACTCTCTGGGTGAAAAAATTCTTCCAGAAATCCCTTTTAAACCACTTACCTGAGATCCTTTTATTCAAGGTTGAGAGATTGGAAATGGCTTAACTGTTTCACATTGAAGCCAACAGTAACAATGTGATTTGCTTGATCTCTATAACTGCCTGACAGCTCCCTTCACCCCAACCCTGTGAGGTCCAGCACATGGTCAATAAAAAGTCAAGTTCCAAACCACGCAGAAAGCAACATCAATGCTGCTAACAATTTTCATCCATCGATGGGAGATTTGTATTTCAAGGACAGTATGAGTGTCTTTGGGATTTGGAGATGGACAGGCTGTTGTATATGACAAGGTGTATCCAAAGTGAATAACTAAGGAATTTTAGTTATTTTTGAACAAGTGCCATTCTTAAAATCTATGCAAAGCTAAACTTTGACTTTTTTAAAGAAAGTTCTCTGGAAGCATCTGGCCAATGAAGGGCTTATGCCCGAAACGTCGATTCTCCTGCTCCTCGGATGCTGCCTGAGCTGCTGTGCTTTTCTAGCACCACACTCTCGACTCTAGTTAGTGGAGCTCGTCTGTTCCGTGAGAAGATGCTGTTGCTGGGCTGTTTCTTTGAATGGCTGTGACCCCATGTAAGAGTTCACCCGCCAGGGTTTGGCTCCAGCAACGGTGAGGGAACCTGCAACACTTTTCCGACTCAGGATGGTGGGTGTGTGGCTTGTGGGGCGGCCCAGGAACTGGTAGTGCTCCCACAGACCTGGTGTCCCTGCTCCCCTGCCTGGCAAAGGAATAGCTTGTCGGATTGGGAGGATTTTCCGAGCCAGCTGCCCTATGGGACTCAACACAACAGTCATTTGTTGCACTTTCTAATGACGTACATGTGTGAACCAAATACCCCAGTTTAAACAAACCCTGGATTATAGAGTCTCACCCGAATCTCTGCCGATGAAGTCCCTGTAGTTGAAACCTTACTGATTCAATGCTGAACCACTAATCTCTCCAAATTCCGTCATGGATCCCAATTCCTCCTGGCAGAGTGGGCATTCTAAACCTATTGGGCTACCTCTGGACAATGGAAGGGACAGAGAAGTGGTTGAGAAGTTGGGATTGTTTTTATGAGGGGTCCAGACAGAGCAGAAACTGTTTCCACTGGGGTGGAAGGATGGAGAACCAAGAGGACATCAATTTAGGATAACTGGCAAACGTAGCAATGGCGACAGAAGTAAAACAGGTTTTCACGTAGAGAGTGGTCGCCATCTATACCTGTAGAGGCAGGTTCAGTTGGGGCTTTTCAAAGGAAGTTGGATCATTATATGTAAAGGAAGATGGTGCAGGATCTTCCTTTAGGATGTGGGAAGGAAGGTAGGAGAGTGGTATTAGGTGAACCGCTGCTTCAGTGGGCCAGCAACGAAACGACGGGCCAAATGGATGTCACAATCCTAAGGTTCTACTTTATAAAGAGGCCCTGTCCTTTAGGGAAGTAAACAGCCATCCTAACCTGGTCTGGCCTACAAGTGGCTCCAGACCCACAGCCAATGTGGTTAAATCTTAAACTGCCCTCGAGGCAATTAGGGATGGGCAATGAATGCTGGGCCTAGTCAGTTATACCCACATCCCATGAACAATTTTTTTTAAAAAAAGGTTCCTGATTTTAATTTGCTGTTCCAAAGACATTACCTCAGCGATACTAGTTGCTTACTTGTCACCCCTATACCAGTGGCCAGGTCATTTCTTAGGAATGAAATTTTTTACCAAAGTGAGGGAGGAAACATATCTAATTTTTTTTGATCCCTACAACTGCAAACCCTTTCCCCCAAGCCCGGAGTTAGGTTCAGCACATGGTCAATAAAGAGTAAAGCTCCAGCAACATCAATATTGGTAACAAGTCTAATTCAACGATGAGACATTTCCATTTTAAGTACGTTTTAGACACTAAGGTTGGATTTTCCCTCTGGAGCAGGGATCATTTCTGTTACATCCCAGAACAAACAATGAGGCAGAACCAGCAAATGACACATACTGCTCTGACTCATCTTGTTCAGTTCAAAATGCGGGCCCAGTACATTCATTTCCCAGGATTATTGCGTTTTTTTGTTTACTATTCCCTCCCCCTCGGGTTAGTTAACGTGAGTAAATGGGCAGACACTTAAGGTTAGGAGGCGACGTCTACAAAAGTCAGAGGAGGAGACACTGTGCAATGGAAGGTAAGTGAGAGGAAAGATGCTTACTCCAAGTTAGTGATGCCTCTCTCAAACTTTTTAAAATCTTTCATTGAAATATAGATTCCACAGCCAGGCCACCCCAGGAAGGTTTCTGACTGCTCCTGTAGCAGGGATGGAGGGTCAGAAGGAGGGAGAACATTCAGGCCTGCCTACAGCTCTCGGTTCTTGCCCTGCTACAGGGTGGTCTAAACCGGTCCTGAGGGAACCTGGTGCCTGACTGGAAAATTCCAACTGGCCTCCTTTAATTTTGCTTCATTAGGCTCTTAATGGAAAGGTCCTTATGGCTCAGTTGTAGTGTCCTAACGTCTGAGACAGGAGGCCCACGTTCAAGTCCAGAAGTGTGTCCTAACATCTCTGAACGGGTTGATTAGAAAATGCCTAGGCCATCAATAAGCCTTAATGGTGCCGCCTGCTAAGCCCCAATCTCATTGCTGCTCCTTCAATGGCAGCTGGTACATGGGAACATTACCACCTACAAATTCACCTCCCAGCCACTCACCACCCTGACTGGTATATATATATATCACCTTTCCTGCACCGATGTTGGGTCAAAGTCCTGGAACACTCTCTCTAAGGGCATTGTGGGTCAACCTACAGACTGCAGCGGTTCAAGAAGGCAGCTCACCACCACCTTCTCAAGGGCAACTAGGGACAGGCAATGGATGCTGGTCTAGCCAGTGATGCCCATGTCCCATAAAACAGCACTTTTAACAAATTGACCTGATGGAGGCATGACTGCCAGTTTAACTCCTGCTTGCCTCTAATCATGGTGCCAGCAGTGAGTGGAAATCCTGGCCACAGAGTGAACAACCTGCTGGTCCCTGAATCAAGGGGAAGTTCTGTGTTAAGCAGCTGACAAGGACTCGATCACCTGGACCTGATTCAAAGCCATTCCTCCTGAAGGCTGCGTCAAGTATTTCGAAGAGGTTTTCTCCCCAGCAGTTCAGCTTGACTTGAATACAGGCCCCAAATCCAAAAGGCAGCTGCCTAGCTCTCGGAACACTTTCTGAATTCTGCTTTTACCAGCAGTACCGGTCACAGGTTGAATGTGGCAAAATCGCAAAGTTTGACAAAGCAGACCTTATTATCCGCAAAAGTGTGCCAATATTTTATTTCATTCATAAACAAAACAAACGCTGATCATGAGGTTTGAGTTAACTGAGTGTGGAGTGACCCCATGCTTCAATAATTACATAGCCGAGGAACTACAGCTTTCTCTGATTTTGAAGATGAGAGGGCAATCTTTGGAACGGCTACAGTTTTGTGAAAGTCAACAGAATTCCATCCACTTGTAGCCGATCCGTGAAATACCTGTTCATAATAAGTGATCCTCCCTGGCAAGAGGTAAAAAAAACTGCGGATGTTGGAATCCAAAGTGGACACAGCAAGTCAGGGCAGTATCAGGAGGTGGAGAAGTCGACGTTTCGGGTGTAATCCTTCAGGGCTCTATGGCAAGAAGCATTTCTGAATTGTACGAACACATCAATTCCAAGAAAAAAGTACTCCGAAGAGTAACCCACCCTGACCCATTCCCCAACTCTATCACTCTACACTTCCCCTGACTAATGCACCTAACCTACACATCCCTGAACAGTATGGGCAATTTAGCGTGGCCAATCCACCCAACCAGCTCATCTTTGGAGTGTGGAGGTGTGGAGAGCACCTGCAGGAAACCCACATAGACACAGGAAGAATGTCCAAACTGCACACAGTCAGTCGCCTGAGGCTGGAATCAAACCCGGGTCCCCGATGCAGTGAGGCAGCAGTGCCAACCACTGAGCCACCGTGCTGCCTCCTCTGAGCCTTAATATAGTAAAGGCACTACTTAAGTTTCAGCTGTTGCTGTCATGGGTGCAGGATCCAAATTCCATTGCCAGGTCAAACCGGTACACTGAAGTGCACCATGATCACAGGGGGAGGCCATTCAGCCCATCATGCCTGCAATCAATCTATCACCTAGTGCAAGTGTCTATTACCTTGTGCCATTTTCACAGATCCCTCTGCACCATTATACAAATCGAAGTTGTGAAGGCCAAAACAGAGGCACCAACATTCTGTCTCTGCACATCACTGAGTTGAAGGTGATTGAGAATCACTTTTCAATGATGTTGGGTGAGATGGCGGGGAAGAGGGATGGGAAACCAGATTGTACACAAATATTTTCACCAATTTCTATTATAAAGCTGGTTTAGCTGCAGAATCTTTCAGCTCCTGAGTCAAAGTTGTTATTAGGTTGTTGGAGATCAGCACAGCACTGGCTCTAAACAAGGATAAAGGGCTCTTGTATAATGGGAGAGTAAAATCTAATGCAAGAGCTCTGATTTTCAGCATTTTCCTTCAGACGAACGTGCCTCTATTAACGTGGCCATCTTATTTGCAAAATAAAATCGCCTATTTGTAAAACAAACAGTCTAGAGGAGATCCTTATAGGAGTGAGTCTAAAAGAGGAAACAGCTCAAAAACACAAAGGCTATCATTCAATTTTGAATTTTCCAATCTTCCATCACCAGAATACTCAACAAATAGATTTAGGATTTATAGCATTGGTGTTCAACACTGGTTAATGATTTAACATTAAAGTCACATTAAAGCTACCATTGTAGAATGTCAATAGTGACAGACACCTCATACCAACAGAATATACCCCGTTAATGTAAACTGCACTCTGCATTCTTCTCAGAATGCAAAGTATCAAATGACAAAGGCTCCAGACGGGCTGTCAGCATGATGGTACCACTTTCCACAACAAGAGTCAGATTTGGTCATAAAATTCAAACAATCACCCATTCTTCACAGTAAGCTCCTGGAATGGCACAGACCTGGCTTAACAGGAACAGTTCATTACCATGGGTCAAAAAAAGGCAATGGTCCTGCTCTCCTCATTCAGCACATTTCCGCTCATGGACATCAGTAGCTGCTTGAGGGGTGAAGCTCCTTGCAGTGTCCATCATGAACACTGGCTGTCTACTTTCCTGACTTTTCTCCTGGCCTCGTTTCCGACAGTCGGGCCATGGGTTGGTTCAGGCTAATGGGCAAGGTGCTGCAGTGGTTTGCCATTACTGTCTGTAGGATAGCTGGCCAGGAGACTCTATCACACTCTCCAGTTGCCATCAGACTGAGTGTAAGGACTTAAAGGTCAATAAATGACCTGTTTGACCATGTTCTGAACGGACAAATCTTGGCCTAGAACTCGAACCCAGAGCCTCTTGCTCAGAGGTACAGACACTCCCACTGCTCCTATAGAATCCCCTGAACATTTATGAACCTCAATGCTTTCTGCTGCTAGCGCTGACCTAGCCTGTAACTCACTTGTCTATTGAAGGCACTGAATTATAGAATTGTTACAGTGCAGAGGGAGTCCATTCAGCCCATTGTGTCTGCATGAGCTCTCCGAATAAGTACTATGACTCACTGCCATCTCCTGCCCGCTACTCCATGCAAATAACCATTCAATGCCCTTGTGTGCTTCAATTGAACTAGCCTCCACCACATTTCCAAGTACTGCATTCCAAACCCTGATTACTCGCTAAGTGATAAAGAGTTTTCTTACATTGCATCTGCTTCTTTTGCAAGAACTTCAATCTATGCTGTCTCATTACTGATCACTTAGCAAGTGGAGGGGTATGAATTGAGTAAACAGACACGGTCTTTTCCCTGGGATCGGGGAGTCCAGAACTAGAGGGCATAGGTTTAGGGTGAGAGGGGAAAGATTTGAAAGGGACCTAAGGGGCAACTTTTTCACACAGAGGGTGGTGCATGTATGGAATGAGCTGTCAGAGGAAGTGGTGGAGGCTGGTACAATTACAACATTTAAACGGCATCTGGATGGGTATGTGAATAGGAAGGGTTTAGAGGGAGATGGGCCAAGTTCTGGTGAATGGGACTAGATTAATTTAGGAGATCTGGGTCCTCTACTTTTTGTCATTTACATAAATGATTTGGATGGTAGCATAAGAGATACAGTTACTAAGTTTGCAGATGACACCAAAATTGGAGGTGTAGTGGGTACATCTCTATGACTGTATGGTAGGCATGGACAAGTTGGGACCGTCCATCTCTAAGTGGGAACAATTTCTGCCTGCCTGCTCTGTGTATACCCTCATGATTTTGAAAACTTGAATTAAATCTTCCCTCAGCCTTGCCCTCTCCAAGGAAAACAGGTTCCAAATTCTCTAATCCATCATCATCATTTAAGTGTTTCATTCTTGGAACCATTCTTGTAAACCTCTTTTGCACTCTCTCCAATACTTTCCCATCCTTCCTAAAATGTGGCATGCAGAACTTTACACAGTACTCCAGCTGAGGTGCAATATGTGTCTTATGCAACTTCAACATCACCTCCCTGCTCTTGTACTCCATACCCCGATTAACAAAATCTAGGATACTCTACACTTTGTTACAGGTTTAGAGGGATAGGGGCCAAACGCAGGCAAGTGGGATTAGTTTGGTCAGCATGGATAAGGGTCTATTTCCGTGCTGTATGACTCTATGACTGTCCTTCCTTTAATCATCTGTGCACATATACACACAGATGTCTCTGCATCTTTCAGGTTGTGCCCTATATTTTATATTGTCCCTCCATGTTCTGTTTGTCAAAATCTATCACCTCAAACATCGCTGCATTGACCTTCATCTGCCACCTATCTGAGCACCTCGCTAGTTCACTGTATATCCTTTTGAAGTTCTGCATTGTTCTAATAGTGCTTACAGTGCTCACAAGTTTTGTACTGTCCAAAGCTTTGAAATTGTACCTCATACAGCTAGATCTACGACACTGGTAGCTGCTCAGAATCTACTGAAAATGTGGTCAGCCTCATATGCATCAGTTGAGTGCTTTGTATTTTTATGTTTTAATTGGTTCTTTTGCATCTTTGTTATTCTTCCCTATTCTTCGCAAAACATGTCTCCTAAAGGAAAGCATAACAACCAAAAAATATTGTGTCCAATGAGTTAATAACAGAACAGGGATCAGTGCCATTCATTGTCACCCAATCAGAGTGAGCCATTTAAATCAGTGTTGTCCAATAGCATTTCATTGTTTGCAGTGGTCCGGTCACTATATTAACCATGTGATGGAAAACCTATGCCATGGTTGGGGTGAATGTTCTACTGGGATTGAGGGACAGCACTGAGTATGACCATTGCACGGTGACAGTTGATTGGTCAAACAATCGTGTTGTAATAGTTGCTCACCACTACACAGCACCGAGATTCAGTGTTACAACTTAAATATTTTAAACAGCTTCAACTTCCTTCAATCCTCTTGACCACTGGGCTGGAGGGTTTTTTTTAAAATATACTGTGTTGTGCACACAGTCACACTGAGTTTGCAGCTCACCTTGTAGCAGTGTAGGGAGTGACAGGGTGTGCCTGTTTAGTATGGTAGAGGCAAGCTACAGACTAGTTAAACAGGAGAGGCTCTCGTATTGGAGCTCACTGCATTGTTGGCCACTCATTACGGGTTGCACTGATATTATAAAATACTGTCGCACAGATTGTGAGGATGACCTGGAGGTTAGGTCAAACTCATTGGAGATCTAAAACTACTCTGCCCACAAGTCCAGAAACATCGTCATTGTGGGCGGTGCATTCGGCTTTCCTCAGTATTAACCTTTTCAGACCCTTAAAGCTCGCCTACAACTTTAAGGGCTATTTTCACTGTAGTGTTTTACTCCTTGCTTCTGGTGGATGATTGTGTAAGACAGTCTGGAAACTTGTCTGTAGGCAGACAGGCTGCCACAGGATCTTAATGTCCATCGGATTAAAATCTCACCTAATAAACTGAAATGCATCACGTGTCTGTGGCGACCAACTCACGTATTGGACACCACCAATCTGGACTGTGTAGTGTGTGTAATACATCATTTTGGTTTAGTTCAGTTAATATACCTGGCACATAGGAAGGTGGTTGTGGTTGTGGAGGGTCAGACATCTCAGCTCCACGACATTTCTGCAGGAGTCCCTCAGGGTAGTGTCCTCAACCCAACCATCTTCAGCTGCTTCCTCAACGACCTTCCCTCCAACATAAGGTCAGAAGTGAGGATGTTCACCGATAATTGCACAATGTTAAGCACCATTCGCGACTCCTCAGATACTGAAGCAGTCCATATCCAAATGCAACGAGGTCTGGACAATATCCAGGCTTGGGCTGATAACTGGCAACTGACATTTGCATGACACAAGTGCCAGACAATGACCATGTCCAATAAAAGAGAGTTGAACCACTGTCCCAAGAGGGTAGCAAAGGTACTGGCATTATTGAATCTCTGACTATCAACATCCTGGGGATAACTAACTAAAAACTGAATTAGATTCATCACATAAATACAGTGTTTGCAGGGGTAGATCAGTGGCTAAGAATCCTGCAATAAGTTACTCACCTCCTGACTCTCCAAAGCCTGTCCAACAACTACAAGGTACAAGTCAGGAGTGTGATGGAATACTCCTCACTTACTTGGAAGGGTGCAGCTCCAACAACACTTGAGAAGCTTGACACCATCCAGGATAAAGCAGCCCATGTGTTTGGCACCATATCCACAAGAATCCACTCCCTCCACCACCGACACTCAGTAGTAGCAGCGTGGATTATCCACAAGCTGCACTGCAGAAATTCATCAAAGATCTCAGACTGCGCCTTCCAAAACCCGCAACCACTTCCATCTAGAAAGACAAGGGCAGCAAGTATATGGGAACACCACCCCCTGCTAGTTCTCCTCTAAGCCACTTACTGCCCTGACTTGGAAATACATCACCGTTCCTCCACTGTCAGTGGGTCAAAATCCTGGAACTCTCTCCCTCACAACGTTGTGGGTGACCTTAAGCAGCATTGCAGCAGTTCAAGACCACCTCCTCCAGGACATTTAGCGACATGTAATAAATGTTGGCTCAGCTAGTGATGCTCACATCCCATGAGTGAATAAAAAAAATAAGTCTCATCTCAGTCCTGCAGTTTTAAAGTCTATTTGAGGTTATTTAACCTTGGTTCACACCCTGTTGCAGTACCGAGCGATGTGACTGTGGAACAGTAATACTGATTCCTTGGGCACTCCCACTGAAGACTTGCACCTTGACAGATTCCATCTTAAAATATCTTGTTGCTTGCTACCTTTCAGACAAACCCAATTCAATCTCAACATCAGCCCTTTAAACTTTGAAATAAAATAAAATAGAGGAAAGAGTTCCTCCCAGTGTTCTGAACAATGGTCCTCCCTCAATCAAGATTATCTGGATTGGCTGTTGATGTGACATTGCCTGTATTGTTTTCCAATGTACAGTCTGTTAAGCTTCAATTGTACTCCGCAAAGCAAAGCTTTGGGAGTCCATAAGACCATAAAACGTAGGAACAGGAGTGGGCCATTTAGCCCATCTGCTTTGCCATTCATGGCTGACCTCAACTCCAATTTCCTGCCTTCTCCCCATCACTCTTCATTCCCTTACTGTTTAAAAATCTGTCCAGCTCAGTCTTGAATATACTTAATGAACCAGCCTCGACTGAGGTAAAGCATTTCACAATTCCCCAAGAGAAGAAATTCTTCTTAATCTCTGTCTTAAATGAGTGACCCCTAACTCCAAGATGATGCCAGGCAGAAGTGGTACTGCAAACGCTGGAGATTAGAGTCAAGATTACAGTGGAGCTGGAAAAGCACAGCAATTTCTGATGAAGGGCTTTTGCCCGGAACGTCGATTTTTCCTGCTCCTCGGATGCTCCAAGATGATGCCCTCTGGTCCTCGACTCTCCTTCAAAAGGAAACAACCTTTCCATGTCAACCGTGCTAAGACCTCTCAGAATCTTGTAGGTTGCAATAGTCTCATTCTTCTATATTTCAATGAGTACAGGCCCAATCTATCCAACATCTCCTCATAAAACAGTCCCTCCACACCGAGTATCAGCCCAACAGACAATCTCTGGAATGCCAGCTTATCTTTCCTGAGATAAAGGACCCAAAACTGTGGTTCACAGTACTGAGAGAGTGAAACAAGCTCTGTGAATGCAATTTATTTTTAAAATGAGGAGTTGGGTTGAAAACTTTGCAAGTCTCAATACAGCACTTCTAATGGTCTGATGATGAGGATCTGAAGCGCTCACTGCTGTGACCTGGATTCCAGGCCAGGAAGTGGAGGTTTATTTCCTTGTCAGTTGTGGCACAGTTTGAAGCATTCTTGCTCTCTGAACTGCAAGGTCCTGGGTTCAAGAATCACTGAGGGCTGAACCCAGGCGAATATTTCATTGCACAACTTGGGGAAATGTTGGAGGCACTGTCTTTTGGATGAGATTTTAAACCGAGTAGCCTGTTTGAGCTGATGTTAAGGCAATATCTCAACAAGAGCATGTGGGTTATCCTGTGTCCTAGTCAATATTTATCCATCAATCAAAACCACAAAAAACAGATTATCATGCTGTTATCCAGATTAACATAAAAGAAGTTAGTGCAATATAGATTTAAAGCTCACACAGCAACATGTTACAGTCGAACAGGTTTATCGGGAGGTACTAGCTTTCAGAACACTGCTCCTTCATCAGGAAAGCTACCAAATGAAGGAGCAGCGCTCCGAAAGCTAGTACTTCCAAACAAACCTGTTG
The DNA here is from genome assembly GCF_004010195.1 of Chiloscyllium plagiosum. NCBI lineage: Eukaryota > Metazoa > Chordata > Chondrichthyes > Orectolobiformes > Hemiscylliidae > Chiloscyllium > Chiloscyllium plagiosum. The sequence goes on from NC_057732.1 coordinate 5,376,767, forward strand.
GACTATAACCTGGTGTTGTGTGATTTTTAACTTGGTACACCACAGTCCAACACCGGCTCCTCCACATCAAGGAATGTAGATATTAGTCCAAGAACACATCACACCTTGTAAAGCAGGAGGCATAGTCTACTTGACACCACTACTTCGGACATGTTAAAGAGCTTGCTTGGAAAGGGACTACCCATGTTAAAGAGCTTGCTTGGACGGGCCTACCCATGTTAAAGAGCTTGCTCGGACAGGGCCTACCCATGTTAAAGAGCTTGATTGGACGGGCCTACCCATGTTAAAGAGCTTACTCAGACAGGGCCTACCCATGTTAAAGAACTTGCTCGGACAAGGCTTACCCATGTTAAAGAGCTTGCTCGGACAAGGCCTACCCATGTTAAAGAGCATGCTCAGACAGGGCCTACCCATGTTAAAGAGCTTGCTCAGAGAAGGCCTACCCATGTTAAAGTGCTTGCTCGGACAGGGCCTATCCATGTTAAAGTGCTTGCTCAGACGGTGCCTACCCATGTTAAAGACCTTGCTCAGACGGGGCCTACCCATGTTAAAGAGCTTGCTCAGACGGGGCCTACACATGTTAAAGACCTATCCATGTTAAAGTACTTGCACAGATGGGGCCTACCCACGTTAAAGAGATTGCTCAGACGGGCATACCCATGTTAAAGAGCTTGCTCAGATGGGGCCTACCCATGTTAAAGAGCATGTTCAGACGGGGCCTGCCCATGTTAAAGTGCTTGCTCAGACAGGGCCTACCCATGTTAAAAAGCTTGCTCAGACTGTGACTACACATGTTAAAGAGCTTGCTCGGACAGGGCCTACCCATGTAAAAGAGCTTGCTCGGACAGGGCCTACCCATGTTAAAGAGCTTGCTCGGACAAGGCATACCCATGTTAAAGATCATGCTCAGACAGGGCCTACCCATGTTAAAGAGCTTGCTCGGACAAGGCCTACCCATGTTAAAGATCATGCTCAGACAGGGCCTACCCATATTAAAGTGCTTGCTCAGACAGGGCCTACCCATGTTAAAGAGCTTGCTCAGAGAAGGCCTACCCATGTTAAAGTGCTTGCTCGGACAGAGCCTATCCATGTTAAAGTGCTTGCTCAGACGGTGCCTACCCATGTTAAAGAGCTTGCTCAGACGGGGCCTACCCATGTTAAAGAGCTTGCTCAGACGGGGCCTACACATGTTAAAGAGCTTGCTCGGACAGGGCCTACCCATGTTAAAGAGCTTGCTCGGAGAAGGCCTACCCATGTTAAAGTGCTTGCTCAGATGGGGCCTACCCATGTTAAAGAGCTTGCTCAGATGGGGCCTGAGATGGAAATGTGTTGCTGGAAAAGCGCAGCAGGCCAGGCAGCATCTAGGGAACAGGAGAATCGACGTTTCGGGCATTAAAGAGCTTATTGGACAGGGCCTACCCATGTTAAAGAGCTTGCTCAGACAGGGCCTACACATGTTAAAGAGCTTGCTCGGACAAGGCCTAGCCATGTTAATTAACTTGCTCAGACAGGGCCTACCCATGTTAGAGAGCTTGGTCGGACAGGGCCTATCCATGTTAAAGAGCTTGCTCAGACAGGGCCTATCCATGTTAAAGAGCTTGCTCAGACGGGGCCTAACCATGTTGAAGAGCTTGCTCAGACAGGGCCGATCCATGTTAAAGAGCTTGCTCGGAGAAGGCCTACCCATGTTAAAGTGCTTGCTCGGACAGGGCCTACCCATGTTAAAGAGCTTGCTTGGACAAGGCCAACCCGTGTTAAAGAGCTTGCTCGGAAAGGGCCTACCCATGTTAAAGAGCTTGCTCAGAGAAGGCCTACCCATGTTAAAGTGCTTGTTCAGATGGGACCTACCCATGTTGAAGAGCTTGCTCAGACTGGGCCTGCCCAGGTTAAAGGGCTTGCTCAGACAGGGCCTTCCCATGTTAAAGAGCTTGCTCAGAGAGGGCCTACCCATGATAAAGCGTTTGTTTGGACAAGGCCTACCCATGTTAAAGAGCTTACTAAGACAGGGCCTACCCATGTTAAAGTGCTTGCTCAGACAGGGCCGACCTCATGTTAAAGAGCTTGCTCAGACGGGGCCTACCCATGTTAAAGAGCTTGCTCAAACAGGGCCTACCCATGTTAAAAAGCTTGCTCAGTTCGGGCCTATCCATGTTAAAGATCTTGCTCAGACATGGCCTACCCATGTTAAAGAGCTTGCTCGGACAAGGCCTACCCATATTAAAGAGCTTGCTCAGACAGGGCCTACCCATGTTAAAGAGCTTGCTCAGACGG
>NC_057732.1:5380135-5385672 GCF_004010195.1 Chiloscyllium plagiosum
GGCCTACCCATGTTAAAGTGCTTGCTCAGACGGGGCTACCCATGTTAATGAGTGTGCTCAGTCGGGCCTACCCATGTTAAAGTGCTTGCTCAGACGGGGCTACCCATGTTAATGAGTGTGCTCAGTCGGGCCTACCCATGTTAAAGTGCTTGCTCAGACGGGGCTACCCATGTTAATGAGTTGCTTGGACAAGGCCTACCCATGTTAAAGTGCTTGCTCAGACGGGGCTACCCATGTTAATGAGTTTGCTCAGACGGGCCTACCCATGTTAAAGAGCTTGCTCAGACGGGGCTACCCATGTTAATGAGTTTGCTCAGACGGGCCTACCCATGTTAAAGAGCTTGCTCGGAAAGGGCCTACCCATGTTAAAGAGCTTGTTCAGAGAAGGCCTACCCATGTTAAAGTGCTTGTTCAGACGGGACCTACCCATGTTAAAGAGCTTGCTCAGACGGGGCCTGCCCAGGTTAAAGGGCTTGCTCAGACAGGGCCTTTCCATGTTAAAGAGCTTGCTCAGAGAGGGCCTGCCCATGATAAAGCGTTTGCTTGGACAAGGCCTACCCATGTTAAAGCTTACTCCAACAGGGCCTACCCACATTAAAGTGCTTGCTCAGACAGGGCCGACCCCATGTTAAAGAGCTTGCTCAGACGGGGCCTACCCATGTTAAAATGCTTGCTCAGACGGTGCCTAACCATGTTAAAGAGCTTGCTCAAACAGGGCCTACCCATGTTAAAGAGCTTGCTCAGTTCGGGTCTATCCATGTTAAAGAACTTGCTCAGACATGGCCTACCCATGTTAAAGAGCTTGCTCGGATAAGGCCTACCCATATTAATGAGCTTATTCAGACAGAGCCTACCCATGTTAAAGAGCTTGCTCGGATAAGGGCTACCCATATTAAAGAGCTTACTCAGACAGGGCCTACCCATGTTAAAGAGCTTACTCGGACAGGGCCTACCCATGTTAAAGAGCTTGCTCAGACAGAGCCTACCCATGTTAAAGAGCTTGCTCGAACAAGGCCTACCCATGGTAAACAGCTTGCTCAATTGGGGCCTACCCATGTTAAAGAGCTTGCTCAGACAGGGGCGATCCATGTTAAAGAGCTTGCTCGGAGAAGGCCTACCCATGTTAAAGTGTTTGCTCGGAAAGGGCCTACCCATGTTAAAGTGCTTGCTCAGATGGGGCTGACCCCATGTTAAAGAGCTTGCTCAGAGAGGGCCTACACATGATAAAGCGTTTGTTTGGACAAGGCCTACCCATGTTAAAGAGCTTACTAAGACAGGGCCTACCCATGTTAAAGTGCTTGCTCAGACAGGGCCGATCCATGTTAAAGAGCTTGCTCGGAGAAGGCCTACCCATGTTAAAATGTTTGCTCGGAAAGGGCTTACCCATGTTAAAGTGCTTGCTCAGATGGGGCCTACCCATGTTAAAGAGCTTGCTCAGTTCGGGCCTATCCATGTTAAAGAACTTGCTCAGACATGGCCTATCCATGTTAAAGAGCTTGCTCAGATGGGCCTACCCATGTTAAAGCGCTTGCTCAGATGGGGGCTACCCATGTTAAAGAGCTTGCTCGGACAAGGTCTACCCATGTTAAAGAGCATGCTCAGACACGGCCTACCCATGTTAAAGAGCTTGCTCGGAGACGGCCTATCCATGTTAAAGAGCTTGCACGGACAGGGCCGACCCATGTTTAAGAGCTTGCTTGGGCAAGGCCTATCCATGTTAAAGTACTTGCACAGATGGGGCCAACCCACGTTAAAGAGATTGCTCAGACGGTTCTAACCATGTTAAAGAGCTTGCTCAGACAGGGCCTACCCATGTTAAAGAGCTTGTTCAGACGGGGCCTGCCCATGTTAAAGGGCTTGCTCAGACAGGGCCTACCCATGTTAAAGAGCTTGCTCAGACTGTGCCTACACATGTTAAAGAGCTTGCTCGGACAGGGCCTACCCATGTTAAAGAGCTTGCTCAGATGGGGCCGACCCATGTTAAACAGCTTGCTCAGACAGGGCCTACCCATGTTAAAGAGCTGCCTCAGACAGTGCCTACCCATGTTAAAGTGCTTGCTCAGACGTGGCCTACCCATGTTAAAGAGCTTGCTCAGATGGGGCCTACCCATGTTAAAGCACTTGCTCAGATGGGGCCTACCCATGTTAAAGAGCTTGTTCGGACAAGGTCTACCCATGTTAAAGAGCATGCTCAGACAGTGCCTACCCATGTTAAAGATCTTGCTTGGACAAGGCCAAATCATGTTAAAGAGTTTATCCGACAGGGCCTACCCATGTTAAAGTGCTTGCTCAGACGGTGCCTAACCATGTTAAAAGCTTGCTCAGACAGGGCCTACCCATGTTCAAGAGCTTGCTCGGACAAGGCCTATCCATGTTAAAGAGCTTGCTCAGACCGGGCCTACCCATGTTAAAGAGCTTGCTCGGACAAGGCCTATCCATCTTAAAGAGCTTGCTCAGACAGGGCCTACTCATGTTAAAGAGCTTGCTCGGACAGGGCCTACCCATGTTAAAGAGCTTATCGGACAGGGCCTACCCATGCTAAAGTGCTTGCTCAGACGTGGCCTACCCATGTTAAAGAGCTTGCTCAGATGGGGCCTACCCATGTTAAAGCGCTTGCTCAGCTGGGGCCTACCCATGTTAAAGAGCTTGTTCGGACAAGGTCTACCCATGTTAAAAAGCATGCTCAGACAGGGCCTACCCATGTTAAAGAGCTTGCTCAGACAAGGACTACCCATGTTAAAGAGCTTGCTCAGACGGTGCCTAACCATGTTAAAGAGCTTGCTCAGACAAGGACTACCCATGTTAAAGAGCTTGCTCAGACAAGGACTACCCATGTTAAAGAGCTTGCTCAGACAAGGACTACCCATGTGTTTGGACAAGGCCTACCCATGTTAAAGAGCTTACTACGACAGGGCCTACCCATGTTAAAGTGCTTGCTCAGACAGTGCCGATCCATGTTAAAGAGCTTGCTCGGAGAAGGCCTACCCATGTTAAAATGTTTGCTCGGAAAGGGCCTACCCATGTTAAAGTGCTTGCTCAGATGGGGCCTACCCATGTTAAAGAGCTTGCTCAGAGAGGGCCTACCCATGATAAAGCGTTTGCTTGGACAAGGCCTACCCATGTTAAAGAGCTTACTACGACATGGCCTACCCATGTTAAAATGCTTGCTCAGACGGGGCCTACCCATGTTAAAGAGCTTGCTCAGACAGGGCCTAACCATGTTAAAGAGCTTGCTCGGACAGGGCCGATCCATGTTAAAGAGCTTGCTCAGTTCGGGCCTATCCATGTTAAAGAACTTGCTCAGACATGGCCTATCCATGTTAAAGAGCTTGCTCAGATGGGCCTACCCATGTTAAAGCGCTTGCTCAGATGGGGGCTACCCATGTTAAAGAGCTTGCTCGGACAAGGTCTACCCATGTTAAAGAGCATGCTCAGACAGGGCCTACCCATGGAAAAGTGCTTGGTCAGAGAGGGCCTACCCATGATAAAGCGTTTGCTTGGACAAGGCCTACCCATATTAAAGAGCTTACTCCGACAGGGCCTACCCATGTTAAAGTGCTTGCTCAGATAGGGCCTACCCCATGCTAAAGAGCTTGCTCAGACGGGGCCTACCCATGTTAAAGAGCTTGCTCAGACGGTGCCTAACCATGTTAAAGAGCTTGCTCGGACAGGGCCTACCCATGTTAAAGAGCTTGCTTGGACAAGGCCTACCCATGTTAAAGTGCTTGATCAGATGGGGCCTACCCATGTTAATGGGTTTGCTCAGACGGGCCTACCCATGTTAAAGAGCTTGCTCAGACGGTGCCTAACCAGTTAAAGAGCTTGCTCGGACAGGGCCTACCCATGTTAAAGAGCTTGCTCGGACAGGGCCTACCCATGTTAAAGAGCTTGCTCAGACAGGGCCTACCCATATTAAAGAGCTTACTCAGACAGTGCCTACCCATGGAAAAGTGCTTGGTCAGAGAGGGCCTACCCATGATAAAGCGTTTGCTTGGACAAGGCCTACCCATTAAAGAGCTTGCTCAGAGAAGGCCTAACCATGTTAAAGTCCTTGCTCAGACGGTGTCTACCCATGTTAAAGAGCTTGCTACAACGGTGCCTACCCATGTTAAAGAGTTTGCTCGGAAAAGGCCTATCCATGTTAAAGAGCTTGCTCAGAAGGGGCCTACCCATGTTAGAGAGCGTGCTCAGACAGGGCCTACCCATGTTAAAGAGCTTGCTCGGAAAGGTCCTACCCATGTTAAAGAGCTTGCTCAGACAGTGCATACCCATGTTAAAGAGCTTGCTCAGACAGGTTCTACCCATATTAAAGAGCTTGCTTGGGCAAAGCCTACCCATGTTAAAGATCATGCACAGACAGTGCATACCCATGTTAAAGAGCTTGCTCAGATGGGGCCTACCCATGTTAAAGTGCTTGCTTGGACAAGGCCTACCCATGTTAAAGAGCTTGCTCAGATGGGGCCTACCCATGTTAAAGAGCTTGCTCAGATGGGGCCTACCCATGTTAAAGTGCTTGCTCAGACAGGGCCTGCCCATGTTAACGAGCTTGCTCAGACGGGGCCTACCCATGTTAAAGAGCTTGCTCAGACAGGGCCTACCCATGTTAAAGTGCTTGCTCGGAGAAGGCCTACCCATGCTAAAGTACTTGCTCAGATGGGGCCTACCCATGTTAAAGAGCTTGCTCAGACGGAGCCTGCCCCTGTTAAGAGCTTGCTCAGACTGGGCCTACCCATGTTAAAGAGCTTGCTCGGACTGGGCCAACCCATGTTAAAGAGCTTGCTCAGACGTGGCCTACTCATGTTAAAGACCTTGCTCGGACTGGGCCTACCCATGTTAAAGAGCTTGATCGGACAGGGCCTACCCATGTTAAAGAGCGTGCTCAGACAAGGCCTACCCATGTTAAAGAGCGTGCTCAGACAAGGCCTACCCATGCCTGAATCTATGATACATTGCTGTGAACCAAAGATGAGACTTTGAAATGGAGATTAGGGCTCTCCAAGTGACCTGGCCAACAAGGTTTGTTTGCTTGCGAATTTCTGCATGTGCTAAACAGGAATTCCACCCCTAAGTATTAACATTGCACTTCCAACTCCAAATCACTTCTCTGAATTGTCCCAGGACATATTCCTTGGAGGAACACCACACTTCCCAGCCTCAGAAGCAGCCTGCCACCCAGCAATAAGCACAGTCACAAGCAACTTCATCCAAAGTGTAACTTCCTGTTTGTGGGAACCTGACTTGTGCTGAATTCTTTGCTCCTGCAGAGAAAGTGAGGGCTGCAGATGCTGGAGATCAGAGTCTAGAGAGTGGTGCTGGAAAAGCACAGCAGGTCAGGCAGCATCCGAGGAGCAGGAGAGTCGACGTTTCGGGCTGAAGCCCTTCATCAGGAATGAGGCTCCTCTGCCGATGTGACAGTGCAGGAATTAACCATTGGATGCAAAGAATACTGTACACGCTCAGCGACTTCAACCCCCCCACTACTGCCATGTTCGTCACCACTTCTGCCCCCACCAATGCCACTCACCTACATTCTGCCG
>NC_057732.1:5386303-5396376 GCF_004010195.1 Chiloscyllium plagiosum
ACTGCATCCACCTGGACACCCCGCGCTGGCCTATTACCTGCCCTCGGCCTCTTCATTTCCAACTGCCGCCGGGACATTAACCGCCTCAACCTGTCTACCCCCCTCCCCCACTCCAACCTCTCACCCTCACAATGTGCAGCCCTCCATGCCCCGCTGCTCCAATCCCAACTTCACCATCAAACCAGCAGATAAAGCGGGGAGCTCTGGTAGTTTGGCGCATTGACCTCTACACCGCTGAAGCCAGTCGCTAACCCGAAGACACCTCCTCCTACTGCCTCCTCGACCATGACCCCAATCCCCATCACCAAACCGTGATCTCCCAGATCATACACAACCTCATCACCTCAGGAAATCTCTGCCCTGCCCGGTTCTACCTCCTTCCCAAGATCCACAAGCCTGACCACCTTGGCCGACCCATTGTCTCAGCATGCTCCTGCCAAACTGAACTCATCTCTACCTACCTCGACACTGTCCTATCCCCCCTAGTCCAGGAACTCCCCACATACATTTGAGACACCACCCACGCCCTCCACCTCCTCCAAGAGTTCCGTTTCCCTGGCCCCCAATACCTCATCTTCATCGTAGACATCTAATCCCTCTACACCTCCATCCGCCATGACCAGGGCCTCAAAGCCCTCTATTTCTTCCTCTCCCGACGTCCCCAACAGTACCCTTCCACTGACACTCATTCGTTTGGCCGAACTGGTCCTCACCCTTAACAATTTCTCCTTTGAATCCTCCCACTTCCTCCAGACCAAAGAGGTAGCCATGGGCACACATATGGGCCCCAGCTATGCCTGTCTCTTTGTTGGCTATGTAGAACAATCCATCTTCTGTAATTACACCGACACTACTCCCCACCTCTTCCTCCGCTACACTGATGACTGCATTGGCACCACCTCGTGCTCCCGCGAGGAGGTTGAGCAATTCATCAACTTCACCAACACATTCCACCCTGACCTTAAATTTAACTGGACCATCTCTGACACCTCCCTCCCCCTCCTGGACCTCTCCATCTCCATCAGTGACGACAGACTTGACACTGACATATCCAGTGAACTCAGACAAAATGGGCTGTGTGGACTGTTCCTGCGCTGTAACATTTCTGTAATTCTATGCTCCTAAACAATGTAGAGACTGGGATAGGGGATAACTCATAGAAGACAAGGCTATGGTTAACGTATTAATTAAGACTTTGCGTTTGTTTCTGGCAAGACCATGGTGACAAAGAAAGAATTTCAGATGTCAGGAGGTTTCAAAATTGATAAGATGGTGTCTTGGATAGATATTGGTACTTAAAAGTTGACTGGGACCCAATGAGAAGCATCCGAGGATACTGAAGGAAGTGAGCATGGAAACCTTAGAGGGACCTGCCAGAAATTTTCAATCACCCCAGGATATGGATAGTGCCAGAGAACTGATGAATTGGAAACATTATGCCCTCAAAAAATAAAAACGTCCAAGGATTAACCCAACAATTACAAACCAGTTTAACTTTGTTAATGAGAATAAGTCGAGAACAATAATTTGGGATGGAAATATTAGTCACATGGCCAGAAGTAGGTTAATTAAGGACAGTCAACATGAATGTTTTAAGGGAAAATCATGCTCAATTATCTTGTTGAAAGCAGTAACAGAGAGAGTGCTAATGAGGGTAACACTGTTGATATGGTGTATCTGGACTTCCAAACAGTATTCAATATACTGTGCTGTACAGAGCTTCAGTCTGTTTCAGTACATGGTTGAAGAGTTCTCCTCCTCTCTCCACAAGAATCTCAGTGAGTCTCTCTCTCACTGCAAACCCCAGGTCATCTCCTCTGCCCTGAAGCTCTCCAACCATGTACTGAAACAGACTCGCCTCTCTGACCTATCACCTCCATCCCCACCCCCATTCCCCTATTGTACTCTTTGCTACCTTCCCCCCAGCCCCACCTCCCCCATTTATCTCTCCACCATGGAGACTCCCTGCCTCCATTAGGAAGGGCTTTTGCCCAAGACGTCGATTTTCCTGCTCCTCGGATGCTGCCTGACCTGCTATGCTTTTCCAGCACTACTCTAATCTAAGCCAGAGACATTTCCCCAGGTCAGGATTGCCTGGCACGAGGGGTCATTGTTTTAAGATATTAGGAGAAAGGTAGAGAGGGAAAGTCCGAGGAAGGTTCTTTACGCAGAGAGTTGCCAGTGGTGGTGGTGGTGGAAGCAGAGTCATTAGGGACATTTCAGCAACTCTGGACTGGCACATGGATAGCAGTGAGCTGAGGGGTGCGTAGGTTAAGTTATTTTATTTTACATTAAGATTAATCCTCGGCACAACATCGTGGGCCAAGGGCCTGTTCTGTGCGTACTGTTCTATGTTCTAAATCTCTAGGATGTGGTCAGCCACCCTATTAAAGGCAAGTTGCTTCTTTTGCTCCAATGCCAAGGAGGATAGTTTCACTGGCAGAGGAGAATGCCATATGCTTTATCTCCAGAAATGATGTATAGAAAATGGGACAGACAACAGCGTGCATTTACATAGCGCCTTTCACTTAGTAAACATGTCCCAAAATGACTGACAAGGTCATCAACCGCCATATTGGAGGTGTTACAAGTGGCGACTGAATGCTTGGTCAAAAATCAAGGTTTCAAGGACTAGCATAACAACAATAACAAGTAGAGGTGGAGTGAAGCAAAATATAGAAATCAAAATAGAAAGGGGGGCGCGCAGCTCAGTGGTTAGCACTGCTACCTCACAGCGGCGGGGACCCAGGTTTGGTTCCGGCCTCAGGTGACTGTCTGTGTGGAGTTTGCACGTTCACCCCGTGTCTGCATTGCTTTCCTTTAGGTGCTCTGGTTTCCTCCTGCAGTCCAAAGATGTGCAGGTTTGGTGGATTGGCCATGGGAAATGCAGAGTGACAGGGATTGGGGAGGACGGTTGGTGTGGATTTGATGGGTCGAATAGCCTGCTTCTAAAGTGTAGGGATTCTGTGAAAGTACTGAAGAAGTTCCAAGTAACAGTCATACCAGACTCAAACATTAATTCTGTTCTTAGACCCGCTGAGTTCCTCCAACACTTTCTGTTTTTATATCAGATGGGGACTACGGAGTTGATTAGGGAGGAAATTGCAGTAATTAGGATGCCTAACAACAGCAGAGAATGGGGGCTTTAGGGTAGAGTTAGAATGAAGGCTGGTGGGTTGGGGGGAAGGATATGGGGATGTTGCAAGGGGCCACAATTGGAGGATTGCAGACATGTTAATGGATGGTAAGTTTGGCACAGGTGAACAAGCTAGGGGCAGGTGAGACCATAGAGGAATTAAAGTGTAAGGAACCACACATTTAAAAGTGAGATACCACCATTATAGATCAGTAAGCATAGAGGTAAACAGGGAGCAAGACTTGATGCCAATCCAGTTGTGGGTAACTGATGAATGATGGTGAATAATTAAGTAGATCATCGGAGTAATGTGAAAGATCTGAGACAGCTAGTGGATGTTCCAAGTCAGAGTTGAGAATTGATAACTATTGCGGATTAACCTTGCGAACACACTTAACTAAAACCAGGTTATTTGTTTATGAAAAGCTGTTAAGAATAGCAAAGGGAGATCGACTGAAATCCTCACAGGCTAAATAGCCAGACCTGAACCTGATGTCGAGCTCACTGCACGTTTCAGCAAACCTGCTGAAAAGGAACAAACGGCTTGATGCAATTTTCAAAAGCTGTACACAAGAGTTTTACAAGAGGAACTGCAAACCAGACTGTAACAGCGGCTACGTGACGGAGAAAATCTGAAAATGACCCTAGAATGCAACAGCAGTCTGCTCCAAGGCGTTACTGCTGAAAATGGAACAACTTATGACAAAACGTTTCAAAAGAAGACCAAACCAGGACATAGGAAGGTCACTCCTAACATCTGCCAACGTTGAAAAATATTTTCAAATCAGGTAATTACAGACATACACAGCAGGCTACTGGCAGTTACAAACGGTTGCTCAGGCATTTTTTAAAAAAATGAAATATTGTTTGTTCACAATTAAATGGATGGGATTATAAGTTTTTGACAGAAAATGAGGAGTAGGTCAGTAGCATGATGACATTATCGGTCTACTCACCTTCAAGTTAACGTCTAGTTTAGATGACCAGGAACATCCTGTACTCTGTTGAGAGGTGCAGCAAATGCTCAGTTCCTGAAGTACAGCGTGAGCCTTTCTGAAAATATTCAGTTAGAACCTCATTGATTTGCCCTGCTCCGTTCTGGTGAGGACTGAAGGGTGGAGCCCGACAGCTCCAGATGTTTCAGTAGACATTTCCCTCCTCGTATTTCTCCTGACATGTGCTTCGTATAGATGCCTCTGCCAAAAACGACTAGCTCACAAAACCTTACACTGTCTCCATTTACTTCGGCTGCTCAGACTCTGCTGACATCTGGATGTGTGGACGGGTGGTCAGCGATGAGTTGCGGGGGTGGGGGGGAGGTTGGAAAGCATGAACAGACAACAAAAAGGGAAGAAAACTCCAGGCCAGCTGAAGTTTCAACTGCTTGGAACACACGTTCTTTAAACCTCACCACATTTAAATCCAACTGAGGCCCTACCCAGGTTAAGGTTTAGAAGTACAGTAAACCCATTTCTGTACTCTTGTGTGATTGGCCTGGGGATTACAGCGCACGCCGAATACCATTTTAGCTAAGCACAGCTCAAGTGGAAACACACTGAAATCTCTTTTAATGAACTGATCCAAAGCTAATTAGTTCCAGACATGAAGGGAGAGGAGGGAAGAAAAAAAATCACAAGGCAGTCGTTTAAATGCCCAGAAACCCACTGTCGAGCAGTCGCATGACCAGTTCTGCAGATTCATGAAGAAGAAAGACAAACAGAAAGTGCAAATCCATTTTTCCTTAGGGTGACAAGGTCAGTTCACTTGTAGAATTGCGGTAGTTGGGAGTAACCCAGAGGCCACAGGCAGATCTTGTAACCTGGGGTCAGGACTCCAATAGTGGGCACATTTTTGAGGTCTTGAGCCCACACTGGGGGACAAGAGATGCCTGAAGTGGCGGCCTATTCGTTGCCAGAGAGCTTCCTTGCCACCCAATCGATGGACAGGAGGACATGCGAGTCAGGAAAACTGAAAACAAATCCTTTTCAACTTGCCAACTCCAATGTCAGCTACAGCCCCCTCCCCAATTCAAGCTCAGAACATATGAAAATACAAACAATAAGCAGCAGTAGGTATTCAGTCCCTTGGGCCACTGTACCATTGAAGATCATGACTGGTCTGATTGTAACCTCAAATATGCAGTCCCTTCAACTCCTGATAACCCAAATCTTGCTTAACAAGAACTCATCTACCTCTGCCTTTGAAATATTCAAGGGCTCTGTTTGCATCAACGTTTCATGAACAGAGTTCATGACTTTGCAGGAAAAAAATCCACCTCATTTCTGTTTTAAATAGGTGTCACCATATTTTTGAAAACAGTGACCCCTAGTTCTAGATTCTCCCACAAGAGGAGATATCTTCTCCTCATCTATGCTGTCAAGCTCCTTCAATGATACGGTGGCTCAGTGGTTAGCACTGCTGCCTCACAGCGCTAGGGACCCGGTTTCGATTCCACCCTCAAGTGACGTCTGTGTGGAGTTTGCACGTTCTACCTGTGTCTACGTGGGTTTCCTCCAGGTGCCCTGGTTTCCTCCCACAGTCTAAAGATGTGCAGTTTAGGTGGATCGGCCGTGCTAAATTGCCCGAAGTGATCAGGGATGTGCAGGCTAGGTGAATTAGTCATGGGAAATGCACGGTTACAGGGATGGAGTGTGTCTGCGTGGGATACCCTTCAGATGATCAGCGTGGACTCGCTGGGCCGAATGGCCTGCTTCCACATTGTAGGGATCCTATGATTCCACCTTATAAGTTTTAATCAAGTCACCTCTAACTCTTCTAAACTCCAGCAGATATAGGTCTCGCCTGTCCATTTGAGGCAAATGTTCTCTGAACTGACCTCCAACACAGGGAAACCGCAGACTTAGACTTACCCCCAGCCCCATATTGCTCTACTCCAGTTTGATGCTACTGATGAGTTTTGGCTCCCATTCTATGAACTAAGGATCACAAAGAACAAAACTAACCCACAGAGTTGGCATTTCTGGGTACTGAACAAATGAGGGGCCAATCTTTCTAGGTATTTAGTAAACAAAATAATTACTCACAAAAGTAGGTCACCATTAATTCGCATTCACCACATGGAAATAAGTCACTCGAGAGATTTAAGACCACTTAATCCACCTGCTGATTGGTGCCTGGTTTGTTACAGTAATCTGATTTAACTGACTAGTGCAGTAATCTCTTTACAAACAGACAAGAATATACCAGCTTCAGCAAGTGAGCAGGTCATGATCAGAGGTGCTGATGACAAGAGACAATGGTTCCCTCTGACAGGAACTACCCGAGTTCATCCACAGGGCAGTTATCATTGAATCGTTTAAAAACATATGTCCCACCCTTGGTCCAGATACATTATGTTTTAACACTTGGAGGATTTCACACAGTTGGCGAAGTTGCCACTTTATTTCAGTTCTTTGGACTTTTGTGCAAATTCTATCCAGAGAGAGGTGCAGCGTAAGCAGTTATTGTGAGAACATGCTGGCTGGAAAATGCTCATAAAAGCTTCAATGCAGATTGCAGGCTGATCTAAACCAACTTTGGCTTCCATTTGTACACAGTGTTTGGAGAAACGTATTTGCATACTGTACACTTGTGGCTTACCACTGCTGTGTGACCTCTGCTGAACCTGGCTTTCACTGAAATGAGGAGCCATTAAACCACATTGCCATAAAAAGCAATATTGAGACAGAACTGGAGCTTCTTCTAATCTCAGTGTTCGGAAAAGCTATGGGAGAGCTTCAGGCCTTAGTAAGAAATCTGAACAAATAAGAACAGCATTTGTATTGTCGGCAATGGGAAAGAGTGCCCCAAACTGTGATTGTACAGAGAGGTCAGAGTAATGAAATTCTGAAGCCAGGGAGAGGTCAGGTTGACCTAAATCCACCCTGAAAGACAGGTAGAGCAACTTTCGACTGAGGAGGTCCTAAACAAAAAGGAAAGAAAGAGACGGTGGCCTAGAAATTGTTCTTTGAGGAGCTGGCAGCTGGTGAGAAGCAAGCAAAAATAAAAGAACAACATTCTGAACGCTCCATGAATGTAATTTATCCGCAGTGAATGTTCACCATCAAAGCTCGGAGATGAGGCGGGGGAGACTATTGATCTGCATTGGAGTACATTGATACTGATATATCGAGTTGCTGATGCCTGAGAGTTTGGCCAACTAAAAAGTCACCTCATTACAGATTGATTGTCTTAGGCATTTGAGATCCTGTCATAAGAGCATGTCTGCTGAGAGAGAAGAACATTGTGCCATTTTTTATTCATTTACAGGGTGTGGGCATTGCTGGTCTGGTCTGCATTTGTTGCCCATGGAGAACGTGACGGTGAGCTGCCTGGGTGAGCCCCTGCACTCTGAGTAATGTTGATATATAGACCATGCTGTTACAGAGGGAGCTACAGTGAAGGAATGGTGATATTATTCAGAGTCAGGAAGCTCTGTGCTTTGGAAGGACTCGCGAGTGGCAAGGTACCCGTGTTCCTGTTGCCCTTGCCCTCCCAGACAGTGAAGGCCACAGATTTGGAATGGGATGCCAAAGCAGCCTTGGTGTATCGGTGATCTATAGGACAACTCACCCAGTTTTGACACACATCGCCAGATGTTTAGTCAGGAGGCTCTTGCAAAGTTGTTTGGCCTGGGTATACCTTTACCATGCCCGATAACTCAATTAATGCCAGTTGGTCCCTCTGGTATTGTTCCATTGGACATTTGTTATGGGGTAGGTGGAACACAGTGTCTCTGGGGAGCGGACTGGCACACATATGAGACAGGAACATGAGGGGACAGCTCACCATCCTCACAGCTACCCACAAGTAAGTCCAGGTCACAAAGAATCAAGAACAATCTTGCTGCCCCCCCCAAGGCAGATTGTGTGCCTACATCATGTGGAATGGTTGCCAGGAGAATGGGGGTGGGCATCATGTGGCTAACAGCCAGCAGCAAGGACCACTCCTGTAGGAAGATGCAGGCCTTGCCCTTTCTCCCACTCCGCACTGCCACTAGTCTGACAGGTACCACCTCCCACATTTCTGGGTGTGAGGCTCAGTCTCTGGTCCTCCCCCTGCAGTACCGGCAGTGGTCACTGCTCCCAGTGGCACTGAAGAGCTGCCAGCCTCTGATTAGCCAGAGGTGTGACATTCACCCTGCAGAACCCGAGAGCCCTGATGCTGACCAGGAGAGTGCCTGATCAACCTTTAATCTCATCCAGGCACCCAGGAAGGATTGTGGCAGGGTTGCCATAAACTTGTTCTTTGAGTAGCTGGTAGCAGATAATAAGCAAGAGAAAGTATCGCTGTTATCGCTGTCTGGGCCACCATTTGTAGCCCATCCCTAATTGCCCAGAAGGCAGTTAAGAGTCAGCCGTATTGCTGTAGGTCTGGAGTCACATGTAGACCAGACCAGATAAGTAGGGCAATCTCCTTCTATAGAGGACATTAGTGAGCCAGATGGGATTTTGCAACAACTGAGAATTGTCTATTCGATTTTTAATTCAAATTCCACCATCTACCACGTTAAGCAGTAATTCCAAATAAACCTGTTGGACCATAATCTGATGTTGTGGGATTTTTTTTAAAACTTTGTCTACCTCAGTCCAACACCGGCTCCTCCACATCATGGCTACCATCTACCAAGGCAGGATTTAAGCCCAGAACATTACATACGTCTCTGGATTTAGAGCTGCATGATAATACCATGTCTCAACCATTGCGGAACAAGAAGACGATGAAGCAATGGAAGAGTCAATGACATTGGTCATAATCTGGCAGAGAAATGTCTCCATTCGGATCCTAACAAGCTCAGAGCTGTAGTGACCAACAGACATATAAACAGTGTAATGACTTGATTGATTGGTGAACCAAAGTTATTGCTGAGGGTGTCAGTGTGTGAATATCTCTGCACGTTCGCTGCGAAGGACGTGTTGGGGTGGGGCGGGGAACTGTTGGGGCACAGACTACTGTGCTTTCACTCAAATCAAACTAGCAGCACCAGCTCGTCCCAGCAGAGACACAGAGGCTCCCATCAGCCACTCGCCAGGGAAACAGCACTCCCCAGAGAAGGCTTATTATTTTAACTAAAATGAGAAAGATCATTTGCTAATGATCCCCAATAATATCCTGGAGGAATACAGGGTACAGCAGTCCAGCGCGTGAAATCAAAAATGGAAAGGTTATTGAAGTTGAATTTCTAGTCCACAGGGGGCGGGTGTCATTAACCAGGCCAGCATTTACTCTCCATCCCTTATTTTTCTTTCATTCATTCACGGGTTGAGGGCGTCACTGGCTACATCCATTCATTGCCCATCCCTAATTGCCCAGAGAGTAGTTAAGAGTCAACCACACTGCTGTGGGTCTGGAATCACATGTAGGCCAGACGAGGTAAGGATGGCAGATTTCCTTCCCTAAAAGATATTAATGAACCAGATGGGCTTATCCCACAATCAGCAATTGATTCATGGTCATAATTAGACTCTTAATCCCAGATTTTTAATTGATTAAAATTCTACCATCTGCTGTGGCAGGATTTGAACCTGGGGACCTAGAACATTACCTACCTCTCTGGACAAGTAGTCCAGCAATAATACCTCTTGGCCATCACCTGCCCTGAAGAAGGGATGGTAAGCTGCCTTTCCTACTTGCTGCAGTCCATATGCAGAGCCTAACACAGACCATATGGAATAGGTAAAAACCTCCACCTGCCCTCCAACGCATCTCGTCTACATCCCACACCTCCGCCCTCAGACCCCACCCCTCCAACTGTAACAAGGACAGAATGCCCCTGGTGCTCACCTTCCACCCTACCAACCTTCGCATAAACCAAATCATCCGCCGACATTTCCGCCACCTCCAAACAGACCCCACCACCAGGGATATATTTCCCTCCCCACACCTTTCCGCCTTCCGCAAAGACCGTTCACTTCGTGACAACCTGGTCAGGTCCACG
>NC_057732.1:5396779-5420616 GCF_004010195.1 Chiloscyllium plagiosum
AATGCTACTTTCTCCCCACCCCCACCCTCCCCTAGCTTATCTCTCCAAGCTCCAGGCTCACTGCCTTTATTCCTGATGAAGGGCTTTTGCCCGAAACGTCGATTTCAAAGCTCCTTGGATGCTGCCTGAACTGCTGTGCTCTTCCAGCACCACTGATCCAGCATATGGAATAGGAACAGGAAGAGGCCATTAGGCCCCTTGAGTATGCTCCATTATTCAATAGGATCACATCCGATCCGACATGCCTCACATCCACTTTCCTGTGTATTCCCCATACATCAGGGATTCCACAGGATTCTGCTGCACAACTCCAATCTATAACTGCAACTTTCTCTACTAGGTAGCCATCGGAAAATCAGGTCAATAACATTTGCAGTTAGTGTTTAATGCATACTTTTACAACTTTAAGAAAAACATACAAGAACAAACACAAACAAAATGCCTATTTAAGCCTCGAATATCCTTGGGCTAGTCCAAAGTTCTTCAGAGTTAAAGATAGTGTGTACTTACTGTTATGTACAGGAATGCAGCAGCCATTTTTGACATGGTAAGATCCAACTAACATCAATGGGATACATGGCCACATCATTTGCTTTGCCAGGAGGAATGCTGCCCAGATTAACAGGGGACAGCGCTCGGCCTTCTTCAAAATATAGTGCCACAGGAACATTTTTTGACGTCTCTTAAACTGAGGCTCTGTAAAGGCTTCATGAAGACCCTTTCTGGGTCTTGCCCAGAAAGCAGCCATTCCAAAGATGGGTCAATGCCTTCATGAAGTCAGCCTGGATTAAGCACTCACACCCTCCTGAACGTACGATCATCTGACTCAGCCCCACTACTGGCCTCAGGCGCTCGGAAGCCACATGCAGAACTTCCCCCACAACCTGATGCCTATTCTCAGCCGAGTTTAAGACACTACCACCAAAGTATTACGCAGTCCTTACAAGGCAATTCAGCTGCTTGTTTGAAATTAT
Organism: Chiloscyllium plagiosum; assembly: GCF_004010195.1. Taxonomy (NCBI): domain Eukaryota; kingdom Metazoa; phylum Chordata; class Chondrichthyes; order Orectolobiformes; family Hemiscylliidae; genus Chiloscyllium; species Chiloscyllium plagiosum. The sequence continues at coordinate 5,397,754 of NC_057732.1, forward strand.
CCCTTGCCTGTTTGCGAAAGTAAAGGATTAAGAAAAAGAGTTTAAGAGACAAATCCCTGGGATGTAGCTCCAGCTAGTCGTCAGCTCATCACCTGGGGCTGAGAACCAGTGAGATTCTGAAACAGTTGCATGTCTTTTGTTTTTTTTTGGGGAAAGAATGAAAGATTTCCATTGATACAGAAAGCAAAGTTCAGTGGCTGCTGGAAATCTGAAATAAAAACTGAAAGTGCTGGAGAAAATCAGCAGTGGACAGAGAGACAGAGACAAGCCCAAATAATATGTTTTCTTCAGTACTTTGTATTTTACAAACACGTATTCAGGATTTCAGCACACTCCAAGTGCTTCCCCGGGTTACGCTTCTTTTCAAAAACATTTAACAAGTTTATAAAGCCATAGGACCACCATGCTACTGTAGGAGGCCACTCAGCCCATCAAATACACACTGGAGATGTGTGTGAAACATTATTTTCCTCACCCTCAGTTTCACACATAAGTTGCTGTGGTTCTGTTCGCCGAGCTGGAAGTTTTTGTTGCAAACGTTTCGTCCCCTGTCGAGGGAGCCTCCTGTGAAGCGCTTCTGTGGTGTTTCCTCCGGCATTTATAGTGGCCTGTCCCTGCCGCACCTAGACAGGGGACGAAACGTTTGCAACAAAAACTTCCAGCTCGGCGAACAGAACCACAGCAACAAACACCTGAGCTACAAATCTTCTCACAAACTTTGAACACATAAGTTGCTTAAAGTCGGAATTTGCTACCACGCCAGCCTGGACACTATTGGTAATCAATGTCAGTCTTGTTAGCATTACATGCGGCCTGGAAATTATTTTTTTAAAGAATCGAACCTATGGAGCTTTCATACTTAGACCAATTGGACCATGCTTGAGGTACTGTACGACAACTCCAATTGAAACTTGTATTTAAAAACACTACAATCATGGCTGCCCACTGTCCCAGAAAAATTGCAACATTTGACGAAGAAATCTCAGTCAGAAGAGACATATGAACAATCAAAGTTTGCCTCAGGTGTCATACAGTCAGAGAGTCACAGAGATGTACAGCACGGAAACAGACCCTTCAATCCAACTTGCCCATGCCAAACAGACGTACAAACTTAATCTAGTCCCATTTACCAGCACGTGGCCCATATCCCCCGAAACCCTTCCTATTCATAAACCCATCCAGATGCCATTTACAATGTTGTAATTGTACCAGCCTCCATCACTTCCTCTGGCAGCTCATTCCAAACATGCACCACCCTCTGCATGAAAAAGTTGCCCCTCAGTCCATTTTAATTTTTTCTCCTCTCACCCCAAACCTATGCCCTCTAGTTCTGGACTCTCCCACCCCAAGAGAAAGACCTATTTATCCTATCCATGCCCCTCATGATTTTATAAACCTCTATAAAGTCACCCCTCAGCCTCCAATGCTCTAGGGAAAACAGCCTATAGCTCAAACCCTCCAACCCTGGCAACATCCTTGTAAATCTTTTCTGAACCCTTTCAAGATTCACAACATCCTTCCTGTAGCAGGGAGACCAGAATTGCACACAATGTTCCAAAAATGGTTGCACCAATGTCGTGTATAGCCACAAGATGACCTCAGCCTATACTCAATGCTCTGAGTAAAGCTTACAAAATAAAAGTAAAGTAAAGTAAAGCTTACAAAATGCCTTCTTCACTATCCTATTTACCTGAGATCCCACTTTCAAGGAGCTATGAACCTGCACTCCAAGGTCTCTTCGTGCAGCAACACTCCCCAGGACCTTACCATTAAGTGTATACATCCTGCTCAGATTTGCCTTTCCAAAATGCAGCACCTCACATTTATCTAAATTAAACTCCATCTGCCATTCCTTGGCCCATTGGCCCATCTGATCAAGATCCCGTTGTAGTCCGAGGTAACCTTCTTCGCTGTCCACTACACCTCCCATTTTGGTGTCATCTGCAAACTTACTAATTATATCTCCTATGTTCACATCCAAATCATTTATATAAATGATGAAAAGCAGTGGACCCAGCACCGATCCTTGTGGCACTCCACTGGTCACAGGCCTCCAGTCTGAAAAGCAACCCTCCACCACCATCACCCTCTGTCTTCCATTCTGTGTCAAAATGGAGAGTTCTCCCTGTATTCTGTGAGATTTAACCTTGCTAACCAGTCTACCATGAGGAACCCTTGTTGAACATCTTCCTGAAGTCCATATAGATCATGTCCACAGCTCTGCCCTCATCATACCTCTTCATTACTTCTTCAAAAAAGCTCAATCAAGTTTGTGAGACATGATTTCCCACGCACAAAGCCATGTGGACTATCCATAATCAGTCCTTGCTTTTCCAAATACATGTAAGTCCTGTCCCTCAGGATTCTCTCCAACAACTTTCCCACCACTGACGTCAGGCTCACTGGTCTATAGTTCCCAGGCTTTTCCTTGGCCACCTTTCTTTAGTAGTGGCACCATGTTAGCCAACCTCCAGTCTTCCGGCACCTCACCTGTGACTGTCGATGATACAAATATCTCAGCAAGGGACCCAGCAATCACTTCCCTAGCTTCCCACAGAGTTCTAAGGTACACCTGATCAGGTCCTGGGGATTTATCCACTTTTTTGCATTTCAAGACATCCAGCACTTCTTCCTCTGTAATATGGGCATTTTTCAAGATGTCACCATCTATTTCCCTACATTCTATATCTTCCATGTCCTTCTCCAGAGAAAATACTGATGCAAAATACTCGTTTAGTATCTCCTCCAACTCCTGCGGCTCCACACATAGGCCGCCTTGCTGATCTTTGAGGGGCCCTATTCTCTCCCTAGTTACCCTTTTATTCTTAAGGTATTTATAAAATACCTTTGAATTCTCCTTAACTCTATTTGCCAAAGCTATCTCATGTCCCCTTTTCGTCCTCCTGATTTCTCTCTTAAGTATACTCCTACTGCCTTTATACTCTTCTAAGGATTCACTCACTCTCTCCTGCCTATACCTGACATATGCTTCCTTCTTTTTCTTAACCAGGCCCTCAATTTCTCTACTGGAAATGTGTTGCTGGAAAGGCGCAGCAGGTCAGGCAGCATCCAGGGAACAGGAGAATCGACGTTTCGGGCATAAGCCCTTCTTCAGGAATGCCCGAAACGTCGATTCTCCTGTTCCCTGGATGCTGCCTGACCTGCTGCGCCTTTCCAGCAACACATTTCCAGCTCTGATCTCCAGCATCTGCAGACCTCACTTTCTCCTCAATTTCTCTAGTCATCCAGCATTCCCTATACCTACCAGCCTCCCTTTCACCCTAACAGGAATACACTTTCTCTGGACTCTCGTTATCTTATTTCTGAAGGCTTTCCATTTTCCAGCCGTCCCTTTACCTGCGAACATCTGCCCCCAAATCAACTTTTAAACGTTCTTACTTAATATCGTCAAAATTGGCCTTTTTCATCACTATTTTAAAACTAACAGAATTATGGTCGCTGGCCCCAAAGTGCTCCCCCACTGACACCTCAGTCACCTACCCTACCTTATTTCCCAAGAGTAGGTCAAGTTTTGCACCTTCTCTAGTAGGTACATCCACATACTGAATCAGAAAATTGTCTTGTACACACTTAAAAAATTCCTCTCCGTCTAAACCTTTAACACTATGGCAGTCCCAGTCTATATTTGGAATGTTAAACTCCCCTACCATAACCACCCTATTATTCTTACAGATAACTGAGATCGCTTTACAAATTTGTTTTTCAATTTCCTGCTGAGTATTGGGATGTCTATAGCACAATGCCAATAAGGTGACCATCCCTTCCTTATTTCTCAGTTGTACCCAAATAACGTTCCTGGATGTCCTCCCAGGAATATCCTCCCGAAGTACAGCCATAATCCAGTTCCTTATCAAAAACACCACTCCCCCTCCTCTCTTGCCCCCCTCTTTATCTCTCCTAAAGCATTTATAACCTGGAACATTAAGCTGCCAGTCCTGTTCATCCCTGAGCCATGTTTCTGTAATTGCTGTGATATCCCAGTCCCATGTTTCTAACCATGCCCTGAGTTCATCTGCCTTCCCTGTTAGGCCCCTTGCACTGAAATAAATGCAGTTTAATTTATCAGTCCTACCTTGTTCTCTGCTTTGTTCCTGACTGCCCTGACTGTTTGACTCGCTCCTTTTCCCAACAGTACCAGTCTCAGATTGATCTCTTTCCTCACTATTTTCTTGGGTTCCCCATCCCACCAGCTCCTCAGCCATGCATTCATCTGCTCTACCCTTCTATTCCTACCTTCCCCAGCTCGTAGCACTGGGAGTAATCCAGATATTACTGCCCGTAAGGAACTCCTTTTTAAATTCCTGCTTAACTTTCTATATTCTCCCTTCAGAATCTCATTCTTTTCCCTTCCTATGTCGTTAGTTCCAATGTGTACAATGACTTCCCTCTCCCCTTGAGAACATTCTGCACCCTCTCTGAGACATCCTTGATCCTGGCACCAGGGGAACAACACACCATTCTGATTTTTTGCTGCTGGTTGAAGTAATGTTTGTCTGTACCTTAGACTAGACAGTCCCCTATCACAATTGATTGCTTGGAACTTGACGTACCCCTCATTACATTAGAGCCAGTCTTGATACCAAAAACTTGGCTGTTCATGCTACATTCCCCTGAGGGACCATCACCCCCTACATTTTCCAAAACAGCATACTTGTTTGAAATGGGGATAACAACAAAAGACTCCTGCACGACCTGCCTACCTCTCCTACCTTTCCTGGAGTTAACCCCTCTACCTGACTGTATCTGCGGCTTTTCTCCCTTCCTATAACTGCCATCCATCACACCCCCAGTTCCTGTAAATTCCTCATTGCCTCTAACTGTCCCTGCAACCAATCCATGCGATCTGATAGGATTTGCAATCAAACACACTTCCTGCAGAATAATCATCAGCAACATGGAAACTCTCCCTAGATTCCCATATCTAACAGGAAGAGCACATCCCTATACTGAAGCCCATTTGTGCACATTCACAATCTACAGAGCCAGAAAATAGCACAGTCTTACTGCTCTAAAACACACTACTTCAGGCTAACTTAGTACTTATGGTTTATATTTTCAAAATTTAATCAAGGGACAGATCTCAACAAAACATTTAATCATGAAAGAACCCACTTTACTCATTATTATAGATTTACAGCAAGGTTAAAACTTTAAAAACTATGCCCTTATCTGCCCCCGTGCTGTGAGCTCTCCCACACAGTTTACTCCAAGGTCAGCTGTAAATTTTGCTATTTGGTTCATTTTTCCTTTTCACACTCCAATGTCCAGAGATACTTGAATTCAAACTGCAAAGGCCATATCTGTGCAGATTCACTGCTGTGCCAGACAGCAGTGTAGCTTTCTTTCTCTGACCATGCAGTTGCTGTCTTTATCTGTCTTCCTCCTTACTTAAAGAGCCGTTGTTTTGATCTTTTCTCTCCCAAAGTACCAAAACAATGCAACAGCATATAAAACAGTAATAGCTGCTCCTGGAATTCAAGGAAATCACTTCCAATACCTAAAATACTTCAAAAAAGGAGCAGCTCCTACAGCCACAAAGTTTTCCCATCCTCCATCTTGGATTACCCAGAATCCCCTGCTATTGTAGCCCACAGCTGCTATAGAAAGATAGAAAGACATTTCGAGGATTTGGTTCCAAATTATTTGAAGTTCCCAGTTAATCATGACATCAAACATTCTTTGTTTGAGGTGAATGGAGATCAAATCCCCTCGAGAGATCAAAATGCAGACCAACTCCTCACAGGCCAGCTCCCCAGAGTCCAAACTCTACACTGCACTATGACTCACTCTTTCTGCAACATCATTGTGAGGGTTGATAATGTGAGCCCTATGATTATCTATTTAAGATAACTAGCTGTAGAAGCCTGCAATAGTAACCAAAATCATCTGTGTACTAAATCTGTGCATCGATTAGATAAGTGCCCAGTTCATACACAGTCTACTGGACAGAGCTGCAGAGAAATGCCAAGAACAGTGAAAAGTACTGTGTTGTGTGCTAACCAGACAAATCATACCTTACATAAATATATCAGGGTAACAGAACAGAATGCAGAATGTAGTCTTACACCTACAGAGAAGGTGCAGAGAAACATCAGCTCTAATATATGAGAGGTCCATTGAGGAAGAAACTGTCTTTTGTATTGTCCCATTGGAAGAGGGTGGAAGAGCGTATAACTGGGGTGGGCGGGGTCTTTGATTATGTTGGCTGTTTTCCTGTGGCAGTGGTAGATGGAGTCAGAGGAAGGAAGACTGGTTTGCATGATGGACTGTCGGGGCAAAGCAGTTGCCATACCAAGCTGTGATGCATCCTGACAGGCGACCCTCAGGATTTTTCGTAGGGATCTCCGGTGGTGGTGCTCTGGTGCTTGAAAGGTGCCCACTGTAGGTAGTCCATGTTTCAGTTCCAAATAGTAACGTGGGAAGGACAATGGCTTTGTCTGGGTCTGTAGCTCATGGTCTTCAAACTTCTTCTGAGTCAGGTGTAGGCTCTACTGGCTCAGTTGAGATGGTGTTGTATTTCTACATCGACATTGGCCTTGGAGGAGAGAAGGCTGTCGAGGTATGGGAAGTGATCCCCATTTTCAGGAGGATAGTTATTGACCCCAGTTCTAGGAGGGGTGGAAGGACTGTTGGCTGGTGGTTGCTGGTGTGCTGGGGTCTTTTCTTTAATGTCAAAGGTAAGGCCTAGGAACTTCTATGCCTTAGCATAGCCATCAAAATGCACTGCAGAGTGTGTTATGACAATATTATCATCAGCATATTGAGACTCCAAGATGGAGGTGGTGGAGACCTTGACCTTGGCCTTGAACCTATTAAGGTTAAACAGCCAGCTGTGCATACAGTAACTGATCTGATTTCCCCTTGCACAGGTTTTGGCCAGTGAGATGGAGGATGGCAGCAATGAAGATGGTGAACAGGGTGGATGCGATGATGCAGCCTTGCTTGACCCCTATCTCTGCAATGAAAAGTTCAGACTCCAATCCACAGTTACTAAGCACTGTCGCAAACATGTCATCACACAAAGCAGGCTCAGCATCCTGATGAACTTACCTGGAGGTTAAATGTGTCAAAGGCCTTAAGTAGGCCGATGAAAGTTGTGTAAAGCAGTTGTTTCTGTTCCTGACACTTTTCTTGTAATTGACATGTGAAGATCATGTCTGTTGATCCTCTGGATAGGCAGAAGCCTCACTACAATTCAGGGAGTATTTCCTCAAATAATGGCAGAAGTGTATGCCAAGGTCACATGCCAGTGTTTGATAGAGGGGAGATGCCTCTGTAATTCTCACTGTCAGTGTTGTCACCCTTTTTGAATATGGTCACAAACAGAGCATCCCTGGGATCCGAAGGGAGTTCTGCTTTGAGACAAGTCATCAAGAGCAAAGTTTGTCTGTGTTCATGGAGCTGTGGGCCTCTCTGCTTTAGGATCTCTGCAGGAATCCCAGCAGTCGTGTTGTTCCTTAGGCTTCTTATGGCATCTTGTACTACTGGGAGCATGGTTGGCATGGACTAATTGGACCAAGGGTCTGTTTCCAAGCTGTACGACTATAAATGGGACTGGATTGGGTTAGGGATATCTGGGTCAGCATGGACCGGTTGGGCCGAAGGGTCTGTTTCCAAGCTGTACGACTCTATGATTTGATTCAGCGGAAAGAGGTCATTTTTTTTTGGCAAGTTAGAAGCAACTGGGAATAGTGTGAGGTCGGAACACTGTCATTTCATGTCTGAAATCGGAGTCCAACTCCAGTTAAGTCCTCAGTTAGTAGCAGACGTTGTTCTGACATTGCAAATCCAACTCCCAGCTAACACAATCTGGCCCATAATTGAACAGCAAGTCACAGAGTTATTTGGGATACATTTAGACAAACAATTGTTGAATTGGTCTCGAGATGTTCTGACTGGCACAAACACTGTCCTGTCGTGTTTGTTTAGTTACAATGGAGGTGTAACTATCTGTCACCAGTTCCACTGGTCATAATAGATAATTGAATATTTTACCCAGTCACCCATATAGACAATTATATACTTTATGCATTTTGGTTTCAGAACACAAAAAAAACTGTCAATGGGTTTCTATAATAACACCTTTTTTTTATAATAACAAGGCTTAATAAAACTTAATAAAGCTGATTAACACCTTGTGCGACATGTCAAATTACAAATATTAGCAATTTTAAATAACACACAGAAAAGCATAACATTAATGGCCTAGATGGGGTGGAATTTATTAAGTGCATTCAGGAAAGTTTCCTTAAGCAGTACACAGAGGGCCCTAATTAGGAAGGGGCAAAGTCTGACCTACTGTAGGGAAATAGGGCAAGACAGGTGACTGAGGTGAGAGTGAGGGAGCACTTTGGGATCAGTGACCATAGCTCTATTAATTTTGAAATACTTATGGAGAGGGACAAAACTGGTCCACAGTTTGAAGTTCTAACTTGGGGCAAGACAAATTTTAATGGGGTTAGACAGTTGTTTACAGGGGTTGATTGGAGTAGTTTGTTAGCAGGCAAAGGGCACTCTGGAAAATGGGAGGCCTTTAAAATTGAGATAGCTAGAGTTCAAAGTCAATATGTTCCTGTGAGGGTGAAAGGCAGGAGTTGGGAACCCTGTATGACAAGAGATATCGAGGCTTTGACCAGAAAAGGGGAGGAGGCTTGGCTCAGGTAATAGACAGCTGTGATCAAGGGAATCCCTGGAGGTAGGCAAAGAATACTGAAGAAGGAAATCAGGAGGTGAAAAGGGGGCACACGATAGCCTTGGCTGAGAAGATTAGGGTCAATCCAAAGAGGTCCTTTAAGTATATTAAAGGAAAAAAAACTAGAGAGAGTATAGGATCCCTCAAGGACCAAAGTGGACATGTATGTGTAGAACCGCAGGAGATGGGTGAGGTCCTCAATGAATATTTCTCCTCTGTGTTTACCATAGAGAAAGACATGAAGACTTGGGACCTTGGGGAAGTTAATGATGATATCTTGGGGACAATCCATAACACAGTAGAGGAGGTGTTGAATGTATGAGAATGCATAAAGGTGGATAAATCTCCTGGTCCTGACCAGATATATCCAAGAACCCTGCGAGAGGCTAGAGAAGAAATTGTGGGGGCCCTGGCAGATATTCTTGCATCATCGTTAGCCACGGGTGAGGTCCCACAAGGCTGGAGGGAGTTAATATTGTGCTCATATTCAAGAAGGGCTACAAAGAAAAACCTGGGAGTTATAGATCAGTAAGCTTTATATTTGTGGTAGGTACGTTACTTGAGAAGATTCTGAGCGATAAGATATACATGCACTTGGAAAGACAGGGTTTGATTAGGAGTAGTCAACATGGTTTTGTGCGTGGGAGATCATGCCTCACAAATTTGTTACAGTTCTTTGATGAAGTTACCAGGAAGGTTAACGGGGGCAGAGTGGTAGACGTAGTCTATATGGTTTTCAGTAAGGCCTTTGATAAGGTTCCACATGGTCGACTGTTCTGGAAGGTTGGATCGCATGGAATCCAGGGGGATCTGACAAATTGGATATACATTTGGCTTGATGGTAGGAAGCAGAGGGTATTAGTGGAAGGATTCTTGTTGGACTGGAGGCATGTGCTGAGCCCATTGCTGTTTGTTATCTGTATAAATGACTTGGAAGAGAATGTACAAGGCATGATTAGTAAGTATGCAGATGGCACTAAAATGGGTGGTATCGTGGACAGTGAGGAAGGTTATCAGAAACTGCAGCAGGACCTTGATCAGCAGGGGAAGTGGGCTGTGAAATGGCAAATGGAGTTTAATATAGATAAGTGTGAGGTCTTGGATTTTGGAAAGTCAAATCGAGGTAGGAGTTTCATGGTGAATAATAGGGCTTTAAGGAGTGTAGTGGAACAGAGGGACCTTGGGGTTCAGGTGCATAATTCTCTAAAAGTGGCCTCACAGGTAGACAGGGCAGTGAAGAAGGCTTTTGGCACACTGACCTTCATCAGTCAGGGCTTTGAGGAGAGAAGTTGGGAAGTTATGTGCAGTTGTACAGGACATTGGTGAAGCCGCACTTGGAGTACTGTGTGCAGTTTTGTCACCTTGCTATAAGAAGGATGTTATTAAACTGGAAAGAGTGCAGAAGGAGTTTAAAGGATATTGCCAGGACTCAACAGTGTGAGTTATAGGGAGAGATTTAAGATCATGAGAGGCATGGATAGGGTGAATGTACTCAGTCCTTTTCCCAGGGTTGGGGAATTGAGGACGAGAGGGCATCAGTTTAAGGTTAGAGGGGAAAGAATAAAAGGGAACCTGAGGGGCAACATTTTTACACAGAGGGTGACATGTACGTGGAGTGAGCTGCCAGTGGAAGTTATTCGGCAGGTACATTAACAACATTTAAAAGACATGGATATGAAAGGTTTATAAGGATATGGGTGAAGTGCAGAGCAATGAGGTTAGTGTTGATGGATTTTGTTTTAGATTAGATTCCCTACCATGTGGAAACAGGCCCTTCAGCCAACAGGTCCACACTGACCCTCCAGAGAGTAACCCACCCAGACCCATTTGCCTAATCCCTACTAATGCACCTAACACTGTGGGCAATTTAACATGACCAATTCACCTAACCAGCACATCTTTGGACTGTGGGAGGAAACCGGAGCACCCAGAGGAAACCCACAGAGAATGTATCAGTTGGATCAGTTTGGGCCAAAGGGCCTGTCTCTGTGCTATAGGACTCTATGACTCTAAGCGAATCATTGTTATTTCTTGAAGTAAAAAGGTAAGATATGCATTGTTCCAGATGATTTTCGATCTTCTGTTCTCTTCTATGTAGATGAGTTTCACTAGACACATGCAGTAGTCATTGGGATCTTTACAGAAGCAATTTATTCAGGAGTTACCAAGAGGAAGTCTTCCAGAAGCTTCTCAGAATTGCCACATCAGTTCTCTTCAGCTCTCACACTGAATTTTCAAACGGGTTTTCCCAAAAGAAGGAAAAGTTTGAATCATGTGGCTTTTCCCTGAGCAGGCCACACCTCAACTGATCTTTCTGAAGGGGTTTAGATCAGAATGGTGCTGGAAAAGCACAGCAAGTCAGGCAACATCCGAGGAGAAGGAAAATCGATGTTTCGGGCAAAAGCCCTTCATCAGGAATAGAGGCAGGAAGCATCAAGTGTGGAGAGATAGAAATGGAGAGATAAATCTTTCTGAAAACATCCAAGGAACTCCTGATAGCCATGAACCCAGATGTGTGACTTCTCTGGAAACAAATCCAAGCAGTTGCAAAGTCTATAAGGATCTGGCTGTTTAGAACTTAATTGTTTCTTCCAATACATTTTAAGAAAGGTCCAAAGTGTCCTTCCAGTAACCTTTTTTTAAAAACGAAGCATAAGTCCAGGCATCTCCTCAGTCTTTTTCAAATGAACTTATTTTCGTAATTGTTTACAAAAGCAGCATGGTGGCTGTTTTGATTTTGATTTCCTCTCAGCCTTCTTCTCTCTGCCAACCTCTTCAACCTATTCTCATCACTGAAGAATTTCTCCATCCCTGAAACTATTCTTGCAAACCATTCCTGCACACCCTCTGACGTGTTCACATCCTTCTGAGAATGGTATACAGTACTGCACCTGAGGTCTGACAAGCACCTAATGCAAGTTTCACATCATTCCTTTGAGCTCTATAAGACTCCAGACCCACAGCAATGTGGTTTACTCATTCTGACAAGCATCTAATGCAAGTTTCATATCATTCCCTTGTGCACTATAAGACTCCAGACTCACAGTAAAGTGGTTTACTCATAACGTCCCTGCGGGCAACAAGGGACAGGCAATAAATGCTGGCCTAGCCAGCAATACCTGCAGCCCATGAACGTATTAAACAGAAAACTGGCAAAGAAATCTACATGCAAACTAAAGACCCGGTCATAATGAGAGGGAAAGGGGGAAGCCAGCTGGCCCCTCCTCACCTGATCGTAACAATGGGCTCACGCTTGGCAAATTACATTATGCCCTTGAAGGAAAATAGAAGCTGCTTCACACTATCACTCCGCCCATCCTTGTTACACCAACGGGCGACTTTCATTAACACGGTTTGAATGGAAAACATTGTCTATCCAAGGTCAATGTAGAGTAAACCTAATACAAATCACACACACACTTCCAGTTAGTGTCCTAGGTTACTTCAGTGATCCCCGACCAAACCCAAAGGTCCTGAGACCCTCTTCCTATCAGCCCATTTATCTCTCCACCTCTGAGGCTCCCAGCCTCATTCCTGTGAAGAGCTTTTGCCCAAAATGTTGATTCTCCTGCTCCTCGGATGCTGCCTGACCGCCTGTGCTTTTCCTGCACCACACTACGTTTGACTCCCTCTTCCAATCAGTGCAAACTTGGTTTCAAACTTTGATCAAAAATGCCCTAAGATATGGCAATGTGTAACTGCCAAAAAAAGCTAGGTGCAGAGGCGAGGTCATCAAGCCCATGTTTGATCCTTTAAAGAGTTGGTCACGTTTGCGGTTTTCCGTTGCCTAGTTACCCATATTGAATAAGAAATTAATCATAGTTGAATTTGCATGTTTTGTTCCAATCCCACTTTGTTTCAGAGTTAACAAAATGATCAAAGAGGTATTAATAGGTCTAAAATCCTAAATTTTATTTGCTGCTTGCGAACACCTTATAGGCACTACTACAAATTAATCAGAATTGCCCATGGAAACCAGTTACCTGGATTACAACTCTCCATGAGATTAGGAACTCTGGCGCCGACACAGATGGGAGGTTGTAATTACAACGTGAAAGGTTTTCAATATCAACGTTTTTAGATTAAATTAGATTACTCACAGTGTGGAAACAGGCCCTTCAGCCCAACAAGTCCACACTGCCCCGCCGAAGCGCAACCCACCCATACCCCTACATTTACCCCTTACCTAACACTACGAGCAATTTAGCATGGCCAATTCACCTGCCGTTGATGCAAATATAAAAACAGGGTTGGCTTTAAAATGGAATTTGCATTCTGTGCATGTGTCCTAGTCTCAGTTAACAACCCTCATCTACCCTCTCACCTGAGGATGTCATTTGGGCTCATGGTAAGATTCTTGGTAGTTTAGATTAGATTAGATTACATTACAGTGTGGAAACAGGCCCTTCGGCCCAACAAGTCCACACCGACCCGCCGAAGCGCAACCCACCCATACCCCTACATTTACCCCTTTGTCCATGTGCACAGATCCCTGAAAGTTGCCACCCAGGTTGATAGGGTTGTTAAGAAGGCATACACTGTGTTAGCTCTTATTGGTAAAGCGATTGCGTTTTGGAACCATGAGGTCATGTTGCAGCTGTACAAAACTCTGGTGTGGCCGCACTTAGAGTATTGCGTACAGTTCTGCTCACCGCATTATAAGAAAGATGTGGAAGCATTGGAAAGATTCAGAGAAGATTTATTAGGATGTTGCCTGGTTTGGAGGGAAGGTATTATGAGGAAAGGCTGGGGGACTTGAGGCTGTTTTCTTTAAAGAGAAGGTTAAGAGGTGGCTTAATATGGGCATACAAAATAATCAGAGGATTAGATAGGGTGGACAATGAGAGCCTTTTTCCTCAGATGGTGATGGTTAGCACGAGGGGACATTACTTTAAATTGAGGGGTGTTAGATAGAGGACAGATGTCAGGGATAGTTTCTTTACTCAGAGAGTAGTAAGGGTGTGGAACTGTAGTAGACTCACCAACATTTAAATGGTCACTGGATAAACATATGGATGACAATGGAATAGCGTGGGTTAGGTCGGCTTCAGGTTGTTGTGCAGCCCTGTGGAACCATCGAAGACTGAAGGGCCTGTACTACGCTGTAATGTTCAATGTTCTAATGTTCTATGATCTTGATTCTTCGTGTGCAGTGCCTCAAGAATGCTTTGTGAATTAACTTTTATGTTTGCATGGAAATTTAATGGTCTTCTTTTTGATTGCACTACAACCAACAAAAACAAAAAAAAAGTTTGCATTTAAATAGCACCCTTCATTACCCCCACAACATTTCAAGGCCTGTTTCCAGCCAATGAAGTACTTTTTGATGTGCAATTGCGGCCACGAGGTATGAAACATGGTGGCCAAATTGTGCACGGCAAGATCCCACAAGTAGCGACCCGATAGCAATGACACAACTTGCTTTAATGACATTGACTGAGGAATCAAATTAAAAAAGACACTGGGGAAAAGGCCCCATGTTGTTCTTCAGAATAGTGCCAGCAGAGATGGCAGAATAGGCCTCCATTTGAAAGAAGGCATGTTGGGTCGGGCAGCACTCCACAGTGTCAGTCTTAGTTAAGTGCTGAGGTACAATCGTATACAGAGGACACCTTTGGAATGCCTTCTTAAACAAACTGCTCGTAGAACATCACCTTCAGAATACATACCAACCTCCAACTTGCCAAGAAAATTATTTCAACACACGGTCTCGTCCCTTAGAAATTCACAGCATGAAAATATTTTGAGAAACGTCAGGGCAACAGGTTCGGCTACAACTCCCCTTGATCCTTATCTTGACGAGTCGAGACTTGCACAGAATCATAGAATGGAATCATAGAATCCCTACCTGGATTCATCCTGGAGTTTAGTTACTAATAGAGTACTGCAAGGTTCTGGTGTGGGGCCACTGCTGTTTGCCATTTTCATAAATGACCTGGATGAGGGTGTAGAGGGATGGGTTAGTAATTTTGCAGATGACACTACGGTTGGTGGAGTTGTGGACAATGCAGAAGGATGTTGTAGGTTACAGGGGGATATAGATAAACTTCAGAGCTGGGTTGAGAGGTGTCAAATGGAGTTTAATGAAGAAACATGTGAGGTACTTCACTTTGAAAGGAGCAACAGGAATACAGAGTACTGGGCTAATGGTATCAATCTTGGCAGTGTAGATGAGCAGAGAGATCTCCGTGTCCATGTACATAGATTCCTGAGAGTTGCCACTCATGTTGATAGGGTTGTTAAGAAGGTGTATGGTGTGTTAGCTTTGATTGTTAGAGGGATTGAGTTTTGGAGCCTTGAGGTAATGCTGCAGCTATACAAAACTCTGGTGTGACCGCACTTGGAATACTGCGTACAGATGTGGTCGCCACATTGTAGGAAGTATGCGGAAGCATTGGAAAGGGTGCAGAGGAGATTTACCAGAATGTAACCTGGTATGGAAGGAAGAAATCAACTAGGAGAAAGTGGGGACTGCAGATGCTGGAGATCAGAGTTGAGAGTGTGGTGCTGGAAAAGCACAGTAGGTCAGGCAGCATCCTGCTCCTCCTGCTCCTCGGATGCTGTGCTTGTCCAGCACCACACTCTCGACTCTGGTATGGAGGGAAGGTTTTATGAGGAGACGCTTGAGGGACTTGAGGCTGTTTTCTTTAGAGAGAAGAAGGTTAAGAGGTGACTTAATAGAGACACACAAGATGATCAGAGGCTTAGATCAAGTGGATAGTGAGAGCCTTTTACTTCAAGGTGATGGCTTGCATATTGGGACATAGCTTTAAAATGAGGGGTGACAGATATAGGACAGATGTCAGAGGTAGGTTCTTTACTCAGAGAGTATTAGGGGCGTAAAACCACTGCCTGCACCAGCAGTAGAATCGCCAACTTTAAGACATTTAAATGGTCATTGGTGAGGCATATGGATGAAAATGGAATAGTGTAGGTTAGATGGGCTTCAGATTGGTTTCACAGGTCAGCACAACTTGGAGGGCCGAAGGGCCTGTATCCATACTGTAGAACACAACAGCGCAGTACAGGCCCTTCAGCCCAACAAGCCCACACCGACCCTCCGAAGAGTAACCCATCCAGATCCATTCCCCTACCCTGTATTTACCCCTGACTAATGCACCTAACCTATACATCTCTGAACACTACAGGCAATTTAGCATGGCCAACCCACCTGACCTGCACATCTTTGGGTTGTGGGAGGAAACAGGAGCATCCAGAAGAAACCCACGCAGACACGGGGAGAATGTGCAAACCCCACACAGACAGTTGCCTCAGGCTGGAATCAAACCCGGGTCCCTGGTGCTGTGAGGCAGCAGTGCTAACTGCTGAGCCACCATGTCACCACAGGAAGTATAGGGTTTCACATGCCAGATTTCATAAGGCTGCTGTAGGAGAAACCTCTTGGCCACCTCCCACTAGCAGCAGAAAGACTGACTGACTGACTCAAACCTCATCACCGTGCTGTCTGGCAGCTGTTGTTCTGCTCCAGCTGGCTGGCAGGAAGAGCCAGTTCAGGAGCTTAAATAATTCCACAGATGTGAGGTCCTTTGGGAAAGTCTGAGCTCTCACGTTGATCTTTGAGATCCAGCCCTCAAAAGGCTACTCCTTTTGATTAACATTGATTTGAGGGATTAGAAACGCAAATCATCTTATTTTAACGAAGGATATGTATCTGGTTACAGAACTGACAGATTTCACAATTTGGTATTGACCTGGTTCTTGGAGATATTTAGGGGAAGGTTGCAGGTCCACTCGAGGAACTAGCAACTTGATGAGCAGACATCTCCGCACCTCCCTGGTATCAGAGTCAGGAGATTAGTGATTAAAGAATCGCTTTGGAGCCTGAGGGCTGTACCTCACCTCTTTCAGATGAGTCACTGAGCTAAGGTCCCTCTCGGGTGGCGCCAAGCTGGAGAGATCTGCTGGTGTCTGAGCCAATATTAAATAAATGACATGCTTTTGGGATCTTGCTGTGTAAAAGAAATGCTTGTCAGGATCCAAATGGGTGCCTGCATTTTTTTTGCAAGAAATCCATTGGTCTTACTGCTGCGGACCATCCTGGACTTATGAAGGACGCTACATAAGTGCATGTCCCATTCTCTCTAAATAAGAAAAGAAATAGAAAATGCTGCAGACTCTCAACTAGGTCTGGCAGTGAGTATAGAGAGAGAAGCAGAGGGCATTGGAGGCGGGGGTGTGTGGAGAATCAATTATTCCCGCTGGAGGTTAGTTTGAAGTTGGGATAGACACCTCGTGAGGTAGGATAGAGACATACCTGACCTCCAACCAGCACCCCCTCCCCACCTTGGGCCTCTGTCACTTTGTTACTCTGGGATTCCACTGGGTGTTTTCCCCGGAGCAGCCACAACCGCCTCTGTGGCGCTGCTGAGCACAAGAGGGACCATTCCTTGGGTGGATTTACTAAGGGTGGGACCCAGGAGATCTCATTGGCAGCCCTCGTTACTGCCCGATTGGTATGTGGTTTGTTAGAGCCCTCCCTAGAAACAGGCAGCAGGTCATTCACTGGCTCTCTGACCTGCGGGCATGATCTCCGAAGCGACGAGAAGATTCGGGAGCGAGTTAACAAGGAAAGAAATTATAATGGACATGATATCTGATACCTTATGTTTAGTCCAGAGGTCTATGAAGTGCCCATCTGAAGGGTGAGATTCTGGTTGCAATGGGACTGTGCAGCAGACCGAGGACAGAGCAGTCAGTGTGGGAACAGGTTGACGAATTAAAACCATAAATTACAGGAGGAGGCGATGGCTTAGTGGTATTATCGCAGGGCTGTTAGTCTGGAGACACAGATAATGACTTGGGTTCAAAAACCGCTGTGGCAGATGGTGTCATTTGAATTCAGTAAATAGCTAGCATTAAGAATCTTGTAAATCCATTGTCGGGAAAACCCATCTGGTTCACTAATGTCCTTCAGGGAAGGAAGCTGCCTTCCTCGACCTGGTTTGGCCTACATGTGACTCCAGACCCACAGCAATGGGGTTGACTCTTAACTGCCCTCTGGGCAATTAGGGATGGGCAATAAATGTTGGCCTTGCCAGCCATGCCCCCATCCCACGATTGATTAAAGTAAGGAAGCACGGGCTCATGGGAACTTGACAGAGCTGTTCCACAAAGTGGTCACCCAGTCTGTCTTTGGTCTTCTGAATAAGAGCAGCAAATCATCAAAATAAGTGTAGGGAACATCACTGGGAGGAGCATATGCAGTGCAGCAAAGGCTGTACCTCATTGTTGTTCCATCTGAATACATCAGGCAGAGCTGGTAATGACATTAACCCCCCATTTCCAGACCAGTACAAGACAGGCAACCTCAAATATCAAAGAAAATTGCTGCAGATACCGGAAATCTAAACTAAGAATAAAACGTACTGGCAAAATCGGGTGGTCAGCCAGCCTCTGTGGTGAGAAGCAGTCTTGCTCAATCAACCTACAGCCCGCCAAGTTCTGTCAGTGAATGCCACAGTGTCTGCCTTGAGTTCTCTCCTTTCCTCCTTCCTCTGCCCAGATAGCGGCTTCACAATCCAACAGTAACCCCTCGTCCAACCTTCCAGCCTCTCCAGATGAAATGAGACCACGCTGTAATTGAATAAATTCAATCTGGAAGCAATCACCTAAATTTGGCACCAGCTGGACAATGCGCACTGAAATCAGGAACTCTGCATTACAGTCTGCATTCGAAAGCCAACAACATGAATCTTTCAACAACATGCCTGTGAGAAAGCTCAGCCACCTCTGGAGATGAGAATATCTTGTGATTGCTACAATTTGCTAAACAATACAGATTTGAGCCTCTTCGCCTAGTGTCTTCAGTTCAAAACATTTCAATCTCTTGTGAACACAAAATAAAAGAGATGTTCCGCAACATGACACAACTTTTGAAAATCATGTGGAAAAATGCCTTGGGGGCTACAGCTACACAACAGGGATAGCAGCATTTGAGAGCACTCGCAATTATTTTGATGGATTGAATATAGGATTGCAGTAAGACACTTACCTTGGTTATAAAGCATCCTTTTACCACTCTCTAATGTGTATTAGGCAGAAGGCATCAAAACGATTGGGAGCATCAGCCTAACACTCTCAAATGCGATACTGTTCACCTTTGCAACATTCCACGTCATAAAATTTTCCTGACCCTTCTTTAACTCAAAGCATCTTCATTTCACTTTCAGTAGAAGTTGAGGCATGTGGCACATTTAGTGGTTAACAATCAAGAAGCTGAAGGACATGACTTTTGGCACCTCAAGGCTATTTCAAAAGCCAGCAAGATAATCCATGTTCTACCACATGGAGCTAACACTGATGACAGCTAACAAATCACTATCAACAAATAGGTTTCTAATTTTTTTAAAAACTCACTCCCCACAATAGGACAATCAATCAGGCCAAGAACATTATTACAAAATTGGTGGACCGTAACAATAGGAGCAAATTGAAAGCCTCAACTAATGAACAGTTTTAGATTAATGCTTGGGGTATGGAGATCACTGAATGGCCAGCAGTGTTCCTCCTCTGAGCTTGCACTGATTTGATACAAATGGTACAATATATCTTAGCGCCAGTATGTCAATCTGCCTTTAAGAGACAGACTCTTAATATCATCACCGAATCACTGTCTAACCTGAGGGCATTAATCATACTCCATCTTAATTTGCATCACTGGAAGAATGCCACTCTGTTCTAACCTAAAAGCGGAATATTGACCCAGACACTTATATGCCTGAGGAATGTAATGTTTGCACAGAATAATCAATTGCAATCAGTGTGCCTCTAATATCAGTTTCTTATGTTATGGGAGATGTCATAAGCCTTGCTGATAGCTTCTCCGTGACTTTCGTTTTAAGCTGTTTTATCAAATCCTCCAGATTGATTTTAACCTGGGAACTGAACTCTTGTTCGCTGGATTATTAATCCAGTAACAGAGCAATATTACATTAAGATTCTGGTTATCCACCATCCTCTGGGTGTTAGTAAATCAAGGATGTGGCTTCCTTTACTCTTTCATGGGACATGGGCTTTGCTGGCAAGGCAGAATGTGCTGACCATCCATAATTGCCCCTTGAATTGAATGGCTGGCTAGAACATTTCAGAGGACAGTTAACAGTCAACCACATTGCTGTGGACATATGTAGGCCAGACCGGGTAAGGACAACAGATTTCCTCCCTTAAAGGGCATTAGTGACCCCGATAGGTTTTTATGACCAATCAGTGATAATTAGAACCACATTTATTCACCAATTTCAAGTTTCATCTTCTGCCATAATGGGATTTGAACCCACATTCCAGAACCTGGCCTTTTGGATTAGTAGCTCAGTAGCAATACTGCTGCACCACGGTCTCCCCAACAATCCACTGCACTTTGTGGGCATTGAGTCAAGGTCAAAGCTAAGCCATGCATTTGCTGCAACTTGCAAAGACTCACAGTCTCTTTAACGTTGACTCTTACCAACATTGAGAGAGACACTTCAGCTAGTTCCTTTACAATCTCTTCAGACTGGCAACACTTTTTTATTTCAAAAATATTCTTTATTTATAAAAATCATCTAAAAGTACATACAATTGCTCTAAATCAGCTCTGAACAGTCTTTGCAGAGAAAAACATATTGGAACTTTGTTTTTTGCAACTGTAGAGCAGCCTGAGAAATGGCAAAGGCCATTTGCTACTTATACGGGAAACTATTTATGCTAATGTTGAGGCATCAAAAGGATCCCACAACTTAATGGACTCTCGTTATACTTTGGCAGCCGAACCTCAGACGGTGGTCTTTCCCCACTGCGCCTTGGCGGCAGCTGCCCCAAACTTTAGTGCATCCCTCAGCACGTAGTCCTGGACCTTGGAATGTGCCAGTCTCCAACACTCAGTCAGGGTCAACTCCTTGCACTGGAAAACCAAAACCTTTTGGGCAGACCGAAGAGCATCTTTCACCGACCTGATAGTGCTCCAGGTGCAGTCGATGTTTGTCTCGGTGTGGGTTCTGGAGCTGCTCAGAACGAACCTTGACAAAAATCACTGCATCCCTCTCCAAACTTCCCTTGCAAAGGCACGTTCCAGTGTGACAGTCTCTACCCACCTCCGCGGTGGCTTACAGGGCAGAGTGTGTGGTGGTGCACAGAGACAGGGTGTGCATGAAGGATCTGACGGGTACTGCCCTTCACATCACCAGCCAAGCTGCCTCTTGGTGCCTGTTGGCAAGTTCTGGCGATGAGGCATTCCGCCAAATGACTTTGACAGCCTGCTCGGGGAACAACTGTACAGGATCCACCCTCTCCGTTTCCTGCAGGGTCTGGAGGACGCTATGTGCTGACCACTTCCTGGTGTCAAAGGTGTTTCTCTTTGCAAATTTCTCCCTGAAGGACAGGTGATACGGAACAGTCCAACAATGTTGAGCGTTCCGCAGCAGTGAGGCCAGACCCATCCCTCGCAACACCAGGGAGAGGGAGAACCACAGTACGTAGTGACATTTGGTGTCTGCGTACCCAGGGTCTACACACAGCTTGATGCAGCCGCACACAAAGGTGGCCATCAGGGTGAGGGTGGCATTGGGTACGTTCTTCTCTCCCCCTTATCCTTGTACATGGCGTCCCTGTGGACATGGTCCACCTTAGACCTCCAGGTGAAGTGGAAGATGGCTCAGGTGACTGCAGTGGCACAGGTTCAGGGAATGGGCCAGTCCTGTGCCACGTACAACAACACAGTGCCTCACACCCAATGACCAGGTTTTTACCCACAATGCAGAGGGAGTGGTGCTCCTAAAAAAGCACTTTCTGCCTCACCTTGGCACTGCACTCCTCCCACGTTTTTGCACACACTCCGGCCCCTCCAAACCATATTCCCAGCACCTTCAGGTATTCTGTCCTGACGGTGAAGGGGATAAAGGATTGGTCAGCCCAGCTCCCAAAGAACGCGGCCTCACTCCTGCCTTGATTTACCCGAGGCTAGTTTGAACAGGTCATAGATGCTCATGAGTCTGTCCACTGACAGCGGATCTGAGCAGAAAATGCTGACATTGTCCATGTACACGGGGGCTTTGACCTGCAGGTCCCCACTACCTGGAATAGTCACCCCTCTCAGGCTCACATCCTTCCTGATGGACTCAGCAAAAGGCTCTATACAACACACACACACACACAAGGCAGGAGAGAGTGGGCAGCCCTGCCTGATCCTGGATCTGACCGGGAAGCTTTCTGATTCCCACTCACTGACTGAGACTGTACTAACGATGTTGGTGTAGAGCAGTTGGATCCAGTTGGGTCTTCCCTCCCCAAAGCCCATTTTGGAGAGTACGTCCCACATGTAGGTGGGTGATATCCCGTCAAAGGCTTCTCCTGATCCAGGATGTTGATGCAGGCACCCACCCCCCTGTCCTGCACATAGGTCATCGTATCCCTGAGGAAGGTGAGGCTCTTAGAGATCATCCTGCTCGGTACAGCACAGGTCTGGTCAGGGTGAATCCCAGAGCACACCTGACCAGTTTGGTAATGACCTCAGGCAGGATTCTGTAATCTGCATTCAGCAGTGAGATTACAGACCAGTGAGTCTCACGTCAATGGTACAAAAACTATTGGAGAAAATTATGAAGGAGCAAATTAATACCCACTTGGAAAGGCATGGGGAGTCCACTTTACTAACACTGGACAATCTCAGACTCCTCCCTCCCCTTCCTAGACCTCTCCATTTCTATCTCGGGCTACCTCGTGCTCCCACGAGGAGGTTGAACAGTTCATCCACTTTACTAACACCTTCCACTCCAACCTCAAATTTACCTGGACCGTCTCAGACTCCTCCCTACCCTTCCTTGACCTCTCCATTTCTATCTCAGGCGACCGAATCAACACGGACATTTACTGTAAACCGACCGACTCCCACAGCTACCTAGATTACACCTCCTCCCACCCTGCCCCCTGTAAAAACGCCATCCCATATTCCCAATTCCTTCGCCTCTGCCGCATATGCTCCTAGGAGGACTAATTCCAATACCGAATAACCCAGATGGGCTCCTTCTTCAAAGACCGCAATTTCCCCTCAGATGTGGTTGACGATGCTCTCCACCGCATCTCCTCCACTTCCCGCTCCTCCGCCCTTGAACCCCGCCCCTCCAATCGCTACCAGGACAGAACCCCACTGGTCCTCA
>NC_057732.1:5421110-5443387 GCF_004010195.1 Chiloscyllium plagiosum
AAGTCCCTCCTCCCTGCCTTTTATCTTAGCCTGCTTGGCACACCTTCCTCATTCCTGAAGAAGGGCTTATGCCCGAAACGTCGATTCTCCTGCTCCTTGGATGCTGCCTGACCTGCTG
The DNA here is from genome assembly GCF_004010195.1 of Chiloscyllium plagiosum. Lineage (NCBI taxonomy): Eukaryota > Metazoa > Chordata > Chondrichthyes > Orectolobiformes > Hemiscylliidae > Chiloscyllium > Chiloscyllium plagiosum. Next base: position 5,421,229 of record NC_057732.1, read on the forward strand.
AGCTTTTCCAGCAACACATTTTTCAGCTTTGATCTCCAGCATCTGCTGTCCTCACTTTCTCCCAGTTAATTAAGGATAGTCAACATGGCTTTGTCAGAGACAGATCATGCCTAACAAATTTGTTAAAATTTTTTGAAAATGTGATCAAGTGTGTGGATGAGGGAAGTTCAGTTGATGTAGTCTGTGTGGATTTTAGCAAAGCTTTTGACAAAGTCTCACATGGGAGACTGACAGAAGGTTCAAACACATGGAAATAAGGGAAACTTGGCAAGATGGATCAGAAACTGTTTAGTAATAGAACACAAAGGTTAGTGGTGGAAGGCTGTTTTGAGTTACTGGAGGCTGGTATCCAGTGGTGTACCACGAGGATTAGTACTGGGACCCTTATTGTAGGTTTTATATGTATAAATGATATAGATGAAAACATGGGGGAATGTTAAGCAAACTTGTAGATGTCACCAGGAGTGGTTAATAGCAAGGAAGATGGTTGTAGGTTACAGGAAGATATCAATGGGTGGGTCAGATGGGCAAATCAGTGACAAATGGTATTTCACCCTGATAACTATGAGGTGATGCACTTTGCAAGAACAAACTATATAAGGTGTATTTAATGAATCGAAGGCACTGGGTAGCTTGGAGGAACAGAGCTTTCTTGGGGTATAATTATTCACAGATCCCTGAAGTCGGCAGAGCACATGAATAGGATGGTTAAGATGGCATGTGGGATACTTGCTTAGCAAGGAGGTCATGATGGAGTTGGACACAGCATTGGTCAGGCTCACTGCAGGAACAATGTGATAGCATTCTCTGAAGGGGGTACAGAGGAAGTTCACCGGGATATTTCCTGGGATGGAGAAACTGAACTATAAAGAGAGACCAGACAGGCTTGGATTGCTTTCTTTGGAGCAGACAAGACTGAGGGGGCGGACATGATTGAGGAGTATAGGATTCAGAGGGGTATGGACAGGGTGATTAGAGAGCAGCTGTTCCCCTTGGTTGAGGGGGTCAATCATGAGAAGGCATCGTTTTAGAGTAAAGGGGCAGGAGATTGAGAGGGGAATTGGGGAAAAGCCGTTTTCACTCAATGGGTGGTGGAAGTGTGAAGTGGGAAGGTAGCGGATGCTGGAAACCTTACAACCTTTAAAAAAAAGTATTTGGATGAGCATTTCAAATATCACAGCATTCAAGAGTATGGGACAAGTGCAGGAAATTGGGATTAACGCACTTTTAGTGATAGTTATGTCAGTACAGACTCAATGGGCTGAAGGGTCTTCTGTCCTGTATGAATCTATGAGTCTATAAATTGGCCACCAGTGTATAATTCCCTCCCTCTTCCCTTTCCGCTTGTGAATAAGGGTGATGGTACCTTGCCTCATGGACTCTCCCTTGTTATCCCACCAGAAGCATACTGTCTTATACCTGAGGAATGAGCTGCCAGAGGAAGTGGTGGAGACTGGTACAATTACATCATTTAAAAGGTATCTGGATAGGTGGATGAATAAGGAGGGATGTTTGAGGGATAATTGCCAAGTGCTAACAAATGGGACTCGATTAGGTAAGGATATCATGGTCGGCGTGGATGAGTTGGACTGAAGGGTCTGTTTCCACGCTACATCTCTCTGGTTCTATAGCTGTGTGAATACTGATGTTAGGCTGAAGCCTGACTGACAACATCAGTGTTTCATCTGGTAGCTGTGATACTGAGTTGGGGGGGATATCGGAGAATCCAGTTAGTGAAGCTTTATAGTTGATGCCCAATAACACAAATGCTACCGTACCTATTTCCAAACAACTGAACATTGCAAGATTTAACTCACATGAAGCGACTGCCAAGCAATGCACTGGGTGGCTGGAGTTGCTTGAATAAGACAATGAACACAGTTAACACATAGCAGCATGAACATGCACCAAGCCAAAGCCACCTTTAGTCATTAGCGTGGCAATGCCAACACCCAATGGGGGCCAATTTTACTGGGACAAAGGACAGATTGAAAGAACGTAAGCACTTCACATTTCGGATTCTTCGATCCTGAAACCTGTCAGCAGAAAGATATACTGACCCTTTTAAAAGTCCTGCTGTTATTGAGAATGTGGCTCCATGAATTGTGAGCTGGGACTATAAATAAAACCCTAGGATGAACTGTTCAAAACCTAACTGGCATCAAGCAACTTCCTACATGAGAATGCACACAGAATTTATGAGCACTCATAAATAGGAGGTCTAAACATCTCAACATACCCACTATAGGATGTTCTCCTCAAGCGTACCTAATGCGCATCAATGTTTCTCCTTGTGCATGAACAGTTAAATTATCAGCCAACGATCAGAGCTTCCAATCCCACGGCAGAGACTAAAGAACATCCTCGAGACTGACATTCCACTACTGAGGGAATGCTACACTGCTGTAGGTGCAAAGTCTTTCAATTGAGGCACTGGTTTTTAATCATTCAGAGGATGTGGGCATTGCTGGCTGCGTCAAGCCTTAATTGCCCCTTGAGAAGGTGGTAGTGAGCTGCTTTCTTGAACTGCTGCAGTCCACATGCTGTTGGTAGACCCACAGTGCCCTGAAGAGGGAATTCCAGACTCAGCAACATTGAAGGAATGATGATATATTTCCAAGGCAGGATGGTGAGTGGCTTGGAGGGGAAGTTGCAAGGGGCGGTGTTCCCATGTATCTGCTGTCCTGGTCCTTCTAGATGGAAGTTGTCATGGGTTTGGAAGGTGTTGTCCAAGGATCTTTGGTGAATTTCTGCAGTGGAGCTTGTAGATGGTATAGATCGCTGCTACTGAGCATCGGTGGTGGAGGGAGTGGATGCTTGTGGATGTGGTACCTATCAAACGGGAGGCTTTGTCCTGGATGGTGTCAAGCTTCTCGAGGGTTGTTGGAGCTGCACCCATCCAGGCAAGTGGGGAATATTCCATCACACTCCTGACTTGTATTAATTCAAGGTTTCTCCTGCTCTCAGTTCATGTAAAAATGACCATGTAGAGCAGGAAAGATGCCCCGTGTCCCAACCAATATCTATCCTTCAACCAACATATTATTAAAACAGAGTCGTGCTTTAGGAGCTCAAAACCACTTCTTACTTTGATTCTTTCAGTGCAACACTAGCAACTGATCTCATCTTACATCCTCTTTTATTATCCTTAATTAAACTGAGTTCCTATACAATAAAGCCACTTTTCTTCTATGCAAAATAAAGATTTATCCAAACCCATGACCACTTCCATCTTGAAGGACAAGGACAGCAGATACATGGGAACACAATCACCTGCGAGTTCCCATCCTAGCTACTCACCATCTTGACTTGGAAATAGATCACCATTCCTTCAAAGTTGTTGTCAAAATCCCGGAATTCCCTCCTTTAACGGTATTTTGGCCCAACCCACAGCAGGTGGACTGCAGCAGTTCAAGAGGGCAGCTCACCATCACCTTCTCAAGGGCAACTAGAGACGGGGAATAAATTCTGGCCCAGCCCGTGATGCCACATCCCACAAACTGGCAAATGGGACTAGATTAGGCTGTGATATCTGGCCAGCATGGACAAGTTGGACCAAAGGTTCTTTTTCCATGCTCTATGACTCCAAACAAAGAAAAAGAATTAACATTTAAAGGATATGTCAGCTCCTTATTCTTTCTTGCGTATCAGTTTCTTTCCTTGAGCCTTAAGTGTCACCTACCTGCCCAAAGTCTCCTGGAGCATTCAGTGATCCTTCAGTTTGATGGGAAAAGCAATGTACAATCTGTTACCTCAATTTTTAAATGAGGCGAATTTCTGCGCATAATCAATTCAAGACTTCAACAGTGTCTTGGGACCAATCTTTCGAGGCTGAGAAAAATCAATTTCCTTATCTCTAGCTGTTGCCTTTTGTTTTAAAAACAGACCTCTAAACAACTCCTTTTTCATTGCTTCCCATTCCCTCCATCTGTTGCTACCTCTGGTTTTGGACCTCTTGTTTTGCAAGTTTCAGATTGACACTAAAAGGTCCTGTTTGGTTCACTGGGCTCCCTGTTAAAAGGACCTCACATTCCTCACCACCAGGAGTTCACTATTACCATGCACTGTCCAGGTTTACAACAGTACGACACAAGGGGAATTCCCTGAAGTGAATACTTTGTCAAATGTACTGAAAGGCAGACTTTATAAATCCAGTGACACACCTACAAATATGTCGGATACCACGGGTTCTGGAAATCTAAAACAAAAATAGACAATCCTGAAAACACTCAGAACAAGAGTGGAGAGAGAAACAACATTAATGTAGGAGATTCTGATAAAAGATCATCAACCAGAAAAGTTAACTGTTGCTCTCTCCATAGACGCTGTCAGATCTGCTGAGTGTTTCCAGTACTGGCTGTCTAATTGTAAATTAGAGCAGATTTCTTTCACAAACCGTAAGTAGTTGAGGACCCTTGCACTGTTTGCTTGTTGTTAATTCAGTAAAACGAGTTACAATGCAGAAAGTAATAAGTTTGCTATGCTATCCCTGTTAGCAGAGTTAACTATAAAACCATTGAACCGTAGTTCCTCAGAAATGGGTTGGTATTCCCAGCGAAGACAGCAGTTGGATTGTCACTTGCTATCCGTCTCCCTCACCAGACTGTCTCTCTGAACAGTGCGTTCTTTTATCCTTATTGATTCCTGGCTGGACCAGAAGCCCAAGGCCTTGACCTTTGACTCCAGCCAAGCTCTTTGTTGCTGTGTGCCATCCATCAATCCTATTATTGCACACTGAGCTGACATTGCTCAGAAACTTAACTCCTGGGGAGCTCAAGTAGATGGTGCATCCCAAAAACCAAGAATTAAACTTGTTCGGCAGTGTATACGTCCCATACAAGAGATTACAAGGTCAAACCCTACCGATTGACAATTTCAATGCCATTTTTAAAATTCCGGAAGTAATTCTTTTCCAAAGTTGATCCTGAGACCAAATCTTTAAAAATAGCTACAAAACTAGCACCCTCGCATGTAAGTCCAACCGCAAGACAAAGAGCCACTTTGTCAGGAACCCTTGTACAAGGTCAGGCATTATAAAATACTGAAAACATTCTAACCCACTTATCTTGTGCGTTTTGAATACCACGGTGGATAATTTGCCAGAACCCTCCTTTTCAGCAACTGGTTTCTTAAGTCTCCTGTAAGGGACAAGCACATCTTGCAAACTGCTGCAAGGCGCAATGCATCCACTTGATTTGTGAAACTATCGACGAAACACTGGCGGTTCCAGGACCTGAACAGTCTGTATCCAAGAGGATGCCTTTTGCTAAAGTTCATTGAGAAGCACACAGCAAGTCAAGAGTTTGCCCTTTGAACCTTGATGCATATTAGTCATGCTACTAAAGCTAATTACTGAAACACTTTTATATCAGCACTGTGTGTAAATCAGGTCTTTTGTAATGCTCTGGACAAGTTAACAGCCAAAACCTCCTGGGTGGGCTTCAACTCAAGGCCAACTTTTACCGCTCATGAAAGTGCAATGATCGAGCACACAAGGACTTTCACATCAGGTGCCAGCATTCCAAGTGTAAATAATGCTCAACCATCCATGAGGAATTGACCTGCTTGAGCTCCCAGTTATGACAGTGCCTTATTCACAGCTGCCAGTTAGGTCTTTCTCGTCAGTGTAAAATGATGTGAGCCAGGAGGCCTGGGTTCAAGTCCCACCTGCTCCAGAGGTGTGTCATAAAATCTTGGAATAGGATGATTTGAAAATATCTGCAACGCCGTGTTAATACACCTACTGAGCAGGCCCATGCTATAGGACTGTGACTATGAAAAGGTATGAAAAAATAAACTCTTACAGTGCAGAGGGAGACCATTTAGCTCACTGTGCCTGCTCTTTGAAAACATTATTCAATAACGCCCACTTACCCGATCTTTCTCCCCTGCCCTGCAAATTATTGTTTTCATTCACAGGATCTGGGTATTGCTGGTTATTGTTGCAAGTCTTTATTGCCCATCTCTAACTGCCCTGGAGATGGTACTGTTTATCTCCCTTTTTGTACCCCTGCTGTCTATGTGGTGTAGGTTGACCCACCGTACCCTTTGGGAGCAAACTCCAGGATGTTAACCCAGTGACAGTGGAGGAATGGCTGATAGATTTCCAAGTCAGGATGGTGAATGGCATAGAGGGGAGCTTGCAAGGGGTGGTGTTCCCAAGTAGTTGCTTTGTCTTTCTAGATGGAAGTGGTTGTGGGTTTGGAAGGTGCTGTCTGAGGATCTTTGGTGAATTTCTGCAGTACATCTTGTAGATGATACTGAGCGTCGGTGATGGAGGGAGTGGATGCTTGTGGATGTCAGGCCAGTCACACGGGCTGCTTTGTTGTCAAGCTTCTTGAGCGTTGTTGGAGCTATACTCATCAATGCAAGATAAAAAGTGGAGAGTATGGTATTCCAATTCTTTTTTTAGAGACCTAGAAAATAGGAACAGGAGTCGGCCAATCAGCCCTTCAAGCCTGCTACGTCTTTCGATATTATCATGGCTGATCACCCAACTCAGTGTCCTGTTCACGCATTGGCCCTAAGAAATATAACTATCCCCTTCTTGGAAACATTCAACATTGAGAGTCATGGAACCAGCTTTCACCATCCTGCGGGCACCGTCTTCAAGATCACAACAATTAAAGAAAAGCTCTTCAACCCTCTTTCACCAATTATCTTCAATGTGCATTTTCTTATGACCAATTTCCCTGCCTGTGGAGACAGTTCCTTTTTACTCACTCTGTTGAAACCCCTCATTACATAACCAACTTGCACTAGAAAAAAATCCCTCTGTAATTATATCCCCTCACGAAGAGCCGTGATAATTAAAAACACTCCAAAGTTTTATGTGATGCATTTGTATTGGTCGTGTTTCACAGTTTATCTATCGTCGCTGAGTCAATATTCCAGGAATTCCTGGGGATTTCAGCATTTCCCTGAAAACTCAGCAGCTGGTCAGGGTCTCTCAGGGTGGCCAATGAATACAGTTTTGCCCACATCCTGAACATGGAGAGCTGGGGGAATGCACATTTAGCTGGGGCAAAGCCTGTGTACCATCTATCCAAATATACTGCACTGGTCGCACTCTCCCACTGCAGGATCCCAAAGTAATTCCACACTCACTCGCTCTTCACTTCATTGGTGATGGAGTGCTGCACAGCTGGAAATGTCAGTGATATCTTGAAGTGGGGGTCTGTCTGCAATCTCAGGAGGATATTCACCCCGCTGCAGTGGCAGTTGAGCCTGAGGCCTTGCGAGCAGTGAAGAAGCCTGGTGTGCTTTGTTGGGTGGGTCTTAGCCCAGTATGGAGGACAGCGTGCCCTCCTAGAGAAGGCCTGCTTGGAGCATCTGCAGGTCCCTGGCTCAAGAAAGAACTGAAATGATTGTCATTTTAACTTTATTTCTTTATTTTGCTACTTTCATGCTAAGAAGGATGAACTTTTTAACCTATTTCTTTATTTCTGTGAGTAAGATTTTGTACTGAGGAACCTTTGTACCCAGGATGGGGCTGTGTGTGGCAACACTGTACACTTTTCACTGTATTCTTGCACCCCATACTCAAGTGCACGTGATAATAAAACCTAAATCTAAATCCAATCTAAATCTGTACATTTGCCAACACCTAACCCATCTCCCGGATTTCTTTAATGTATGTATTTCCTGCAAGAACAACATTGTGTATTTATGTAGTGCCTTTACAGAATGAAATTTCCCAAGATACTTGGAGTATAAAAATATGCTTAAACTATACAGGGTACAAGTCAGGCCAAACCTGGAATACTGCGAACAGTTTTGGGCCTTTTATCTAAGGAAAGATATACTTGCATTGGAGGCAGTCCAGAGAAGGGTTCACCAGGCTGACCCTGAGTATGGAGGGTCTGTCTGATGAGATGTTCAGTAAATTTGGCTTGTACTCATTGGAATTTAGCAGAATGAGAAACAGCCTCTTTGAGATACACAAGATTTTTTTTAAAAGAGGACTTGACAGGGTAAGATACCAAAATTGGAGGTGTAGTGGACAGCCAGGAAGGTTACCTCAGATTACAACGGGATCTTTATCAGATGGGCCAATGGGCTGAGGAGTGGCAACTGGAGTTTAACTTAGATAAATGTTTGATGCTGCATTTTTGGAAAGCAAATCAGAGCAGGAATTACACACTTAATGGTAACATCTTCGGGAGTGTTGCTGAACAAGAAGACCTAGGAGTGCAGGTTCATAGTTCCTTGAAAGTAGAGTTGCAGGTAGATAGGATAGTGAAGAAGGTGTTTGGTATGCTTTCCTTTATTGGTCAGAGCATTGAGTACAGGAGTTGGGAGGTCATGTTTTGGCTGTACAGGACATTGGTTAGGCCACTGTTGGAATATTGTGTGCAATTCTGGTCCCAATCCTATTGGAAAGATGTTGTGAAACTTGAAAGGGTTCAGAAAAGATTTACAAGGATGTTGCCAGGGTTGGAGGATTTGAGCTACAGAGAGAGGCTGAACAGGCTGGGGCTGTTTTCCCTGGAGCGTTGGAGGCTGAGGGGTGACCTTATAGAGGTTTACAAAATCATGAGGGTCATGGATAGGATAAACAGACAAGATCTTTTCCCTGGGGTGGGGGAGTCCAGAAGTGAAGGGCATAGGTTCAGGATGAGAGGGGAAAGATATAAAAAGGAACCTAAAAGGTAACTTTTTCACACAGAGTGGTATGTGTATGGAATCATCTGCCAGAGGAAGTGATAGAGGCTAATACAGTTACAGCATTTAGAAGGCATCTGGATGGGTATAGAAATTGGAAGGGTTTAGAGGGATACGAGCCAAATGCTGGTAAATGGGACTAGATTAGGTTAGAATATCTGGGCGGCATGGACGAGTTGAACCAAAGAGTCTGTTTCCATGCTGTATATCTCAATGACTCTATGTGAAAAATATTGTTTCCCCTTGCGGAGAAAGAAGGTGTAATCTCAGAAAAAAGCGATCACTCACTCAAGAGCAGATGAGGAGGAATTACCTCTCTCAGAGGGGAGTGAATCTGTGAATTCTTTACTGGACAGGGCTAGAGATCCAAGATGGCAGTGGAGCTCATCCAATCTGTCATTTCTTTTCTTTCTTTTTTCCCCCTTTGTGTGTTTTTTAAAATCCTTCTTTCTTCTTGGCGATGTCCTGAACACGCGGCCTCAGCACGGACTTAGATTCTCAGCCTGAGTGTGGCCCGGTGTGGCGGTCTCCCAGTCCAGTGTGGGCTCAGCGTGGATGTCCCCCCTTGAGATGGTTGCAGACGGGTCTCCTGGCCTCAAGAGCCTTGAGGTGAAGCCCACGTTCGTCTGGAGTCAAGGCCCAGCGTGGTCTGGGTTGGATGGACTGTTACTCTGAACATTTAATTTCCCTATTTTCTAATTTATTCCTCCGACCTGTAATGCTGTACATTTTATTTCTTCATATTTCTCATTGCTTTTCCTCTAAGGATCGATACTTAAGAATTTGTACCTCGGTACCTTTGTACCTGAGATGGCGCTGTAAGTGGTGACTTTTTAACTTTCCATGTGAGTACATATTACAACAAAGCTAATTCTAATTCTATTTCTGTTGAGAGGAAGGCAGCTTCCAAGGAGCAGGAGAATCGACGTTTCGGGCATGAAGAAGGGCTTATGCCCGAAACGTCGATTCTCCTGCTCCTTGGATGCTGCCTGACCTGCTGCGCTTTTCCAGCAACACATTCCAGGAAAACACATCCTGCTTCCTGTTTGACAATGGGTTAAAAAAAGACAGCTGCTAATTTGGTTGACAAAGGATAGCCAGACTGTATTTTCTTAGAATTAGAATTCCTACAGTGTGGAAACAGGCCATTCAGCCCTCCAGCAACACATTTTCAGCTCTATTTCTGTTGAGTCTGGGTCATTCAGTACATTCAAGGCTGAGGTGGGCAGAGCTTTAATCAGTAACAGAATCAAGAGTTATGGGGAAAAGGCAGGAACGTGGAGTTTGGCCCCAGGTTTTGAGGAGTAAGGAAGTACAAGATGAGGTCAGCAGGAAAACACATCCTGCTTCCTGTTTGACAATGGTTAAAAAAAGACAGCTGCTAATTTGGTTGACAAAGGATAGCCAGACTGTATTTTCTTAGAATTAGAATTCCTACAGTGTGGAAACAGGCCATTCAGCCCAACAAGTCCACACCGACCCTCCGAAGAGTAACCCACTCAGACCCATTCCCCTACAATTCCCCCTGACTAATGCATCATCTAACCTACACACCGCTGAACACTATGGTCAATTTAATATGACCAATTTACCTCCTCTGCACATCTTTGGACTGTGGAAGGAGACCGGAGCACACAGAGGAAACCAGACACAGGGAGAATGTGCAAACTCCACACAGACAGTCACCCAAAGTTGGAATCGAACCCGGGTCCCTGGTGCTGTGAGGCAGCAGTGCTAACCACTGAGCTACTGTGCCGCCCTGCACTATACATTCCTCCCAGTTTTTGGAAGCAAGACTTTTCCATGGAGGAGCTTGGTTACATGACTGCACCTAAAGGGACTGCTGTGCTGCACAGATGTCTCTCCGAGAACCCCAGTGTAGGTTCGTGGTTTGTGTTTGAACCGACTGTCATTCCTGAAGAAGGATTAGACCCGAAACATTGATTCTCCACCTCTTGGTGCCTGGCTTGCTACGTTCCTCCAGCCTCCTATTGTCCATTTTTTCAGGCAGACTTACCTCAAGTGTCTGAGGGTCATTAGAGACCAAATGCTTGGAACAAGGGAAACTGCCAGCTGCAAGTATTAGGATGCAGTGTTAGCCAAGAATTGGAGGACAGTATCCTGGAAAATTTAAGTCAGTGGATCTGGGGTTTCCAGACGTAGCTTTTTGTGCTTCTAACAAATGTAATCTCTTTCCTTTGGTGATAGCATGTTTGGATAGCCGCAGCACGGATAGTTTTATACACCGCAGCAATTGACACTTGTTTATTGCTCATGGGATGTGGGCATAGGGGTCTAAAGTCATAGAGTTATACAGCACGGAAACAGACCCTTCGGTCCAACTTGTCGATATCCCAATCTAAGCTAGTCCTATTTGCCAAGATTTGGCCCATATCCCTCTAAACGCTTCCGATTCATGTACCTAGCCAGATGCCTGTTAAATGTTGTAATTGTACCAGCCTCCACCACTTCCTCTGGTAGCTCATTCCATACACACACCACCTTCTGCGAGACAAATTTGCCCCTCAGGTCCCTTTTAAATGTTTCCCCCTCATCTTAAAACTATATCCTCGAACTTTGGACTCCCCTACCCTGGGAAAAGACCTATTCACTGTAACCATTCCCCTCATGATTTTATGAACTTCCATAAGGTCACCCCTCAGCCTCTAAAGCTCCAGGGAAAACAGCCCCAGCCTATTCGGCCTCTCCCTATAGCTCAAATCCTCCAACCCTGGCAACATCCTTGTAAATCTTTTCTGAACCCTTTCAAGGTTCACAACATCCTTTTTTAAAGAAGGGAAACCCAGAATTGACTGCAGTATTCCAACAGTGGCCTAACCAATGCCCTGTACAGCTGCAACATGGCCTCCCAACTCCTATACTCAATGCTCTGACCAATAAAGACAAGATAACCAAATGCCTTCTTGACTACTCTGTCTAACTGCAATTGTACTTTCAAGGAATTATGAACCTACACTCCTAGGTCTGTTTGTTCAGCAACATTCCCCAAGACCTTACCATTAAGTGTATAAGCTCCTGCCATCTAGGTAGGCATTTATTGTCCACTCCTCAATGTCCTTGAGAAAGTGCTGGGTCTAAGCTGCTGTCCTTGCTGGGGTGTAGAGATAGCCACAATACTGTATAGGAGGGGGGATTCTAGGATGTTAATCTCACCAACAGTAATTAAAGCCACGGGCATCATTGTGGGAAGACTTGCTATTGTAATCAGGTGGCTCATTGGTTCAATACATAGTGTCTACCAAGTGAAAGGGCATGAGGGTGGGCGGTACGGTGATGATGGTGATGGGGGCAGAAGGGGGTCTGGAGGTACAAGGGACCACTGGATGTGCGAAGGGGACTTGGTTGGTATGGTGATGGGCATGGAGGGCACAGTGAGCTTGCCTTTCTTAGGAAACCTTCTTCAAAAATTACGGACCAGCACTATGTGTGGGGTGTTTGAGATTTTAGCTGCTCAGAGCCCTGGCCTGTGCTGAGCATTGAGGTCTGGCTCACTGCAAATTTCCTTGAAAGTCTGTGCAGGAAACTTCCCTCCAGGCTGGGGCAGAGTCGAGGCTATTGAAAATGGCTTCAACTAAAAATGGTAAAATTCAGTCCGATGCAGTAAACAGACACTTATTTTTATTTCAGCTGCTTGGATTCATTGAATTGTTATCAAGGGTTATGGTGAGTCATTAAAAATACCATTCTTTGCTGATTGCACTGTCTATTATGGAACACTAACTCCCTGTCCTCAGGAAAAGAAATGATCAAATCACTTGGGCAGTGCACAGGACAGGACAATTACAGCATTATGTTCAGTGTTAGCCAAATAAAGTTAATAACTTCACTGCTCACCAATCAGTAGGAGTGTCTAACTCTCTTTGGCTACAAATCACTGACCTCTGTAGTTGCCACACAATTGGCCAAGTTGACTAAAAATAAAACTATTCGGAAAGGCTGAAGGAATGTGTGCTCCACTGATCACACAAGGAAACTGTAGTTTGTCAGGGTGGAAAAAGCCACTTGGTGAGTAAGGCTGAGCTAAAGAGGAGAATCCTTTCCTTACTCTGTCATATCAAACTGTTTTGTAATATCAGATGGATGGAGTGGCTTGAATAATAAAGGCAGACAACACATCAGAGTCCTTCACTCTCAACATTTACGAGATCAAACACAGAAATTGCTGGAGAAAATCTGCAGGTTTGGCAGCGTCAGTGGGGAGAAAGCAGAGTTAACACTTTGAGTCCAGAACCCAATCTGAAGAAGAGTCACTGGACTCGAAGCATTGACTTTGCTTGCTCTCCACAGACACAAAGCCAGATCTGCTGAGTTTCTCCAGCAATTTCCGGTTTTGTTTCAGATTTCCAATGTCTGCATTTCCTTACAAAGATTAAGACTGACTGGGTTTTAAACTTGCCAGGCAAGATAACCACACCTGTGACATTCTGCAACAGTCTGAAGGGGACAATCTAGAACCTAATGACTCAAAACTTCCAACTGTCTCAAAAGCATCAGTATCTGTAGCTCAGTCCAGTGTATGCAGAAACGTTACACCCCCAATATGCTTCCTCTACAGCCCAGCAACATGCATCTTATGCAAGTCAGATCACTGGATAGTTGTTGTAATAAAGTTTCAATGTTTATGTTTAAACAGAGGATTTGAAATTGCAGGGGACAGACCGTAAACTATCATCCCGAATTGATAGAAGATTGCAGATAAGGAGTGGGGTGATAATGGTGAGAGCTAGGCCTCAGGTGGGAGCAGTGGAATGGTCTGACTCAGGGGCAAAACTCCCAGCCAACAGTCTGGGGTACAAAAAGTTTTGGCTGAGACTAGTGCAGCATCGAGCGAATGCGTGAAACTGCCACCTTTTGGATATGATGTCAAACCGTGGACTGGTCTGCTTTCTCAGTCAGATGGGCAAGGTCCCAGGGCCCAAGTTCAAATAAAATGAAAGGGAGCGACTTATCCTCCAATTAGCATCCCCTTTCAGAGAGGGTTCAGAGGAGATTTACCAGGATGTTGCCTGGTATGGAGGGAAAGTTTTATGAGGAAAGGCTGGAGGACATGAGGCTGTATTCATTGGAGAGAACAAGATTGACAGCTGACTTAATTGAGCATATAAGATAACCAGAGGGTTAGATAGGGTGGACAGTGAGAGCTTTTTTCCTCGGATGGTGAGGGACATAGCTTTAAATTGAGGGGGTGATAGATATACGACAGATGTCAGAGGTAGTTTCTTTACTCAGTGAGTAGTAGGAATGTGGAACGCCCTACCTGCAATAGTAGTAGACTCACCAACTTTAAGGGCATTTAAATGGTCATTGGATAAACATATGGATGATAATGGAATAGTGTAGGATAGATGGGCTTCAGATTGGTTTCATAGGTCAGTGCAACATCAAGGGACGAAGGGCCTTTACTGCGCTGTAAGGTTCTATGCTTTATAAAATGTTGCTGGTCATTGTCACATTATTACTTACAGGACCTTGTCACCTGCAAAGTGGCTGGCTGGGTTTGAGGTGCAAAGGGTAACACATACGGCTCACAGTCAGAAGGCTACTCACTCAAATGATGTTAGGCTCATGGAGTTATACAAGAACCTTGTGGTACAGTGATAGCGTCTCTGCCTCTGTCCCATAAGGTCCGGGTTTCAAGTCTCACCTGCCTTGGAGGTGTATCCAAACCCCGTGTTTAAAAATGCCCATCAGCAAATTGGCTGCTTCCTTTCCTACTTTACAATAACAACTGCACTTCAAAAGGCACTTTAAGCCAAGGCTCTGTCTGCCATTTTCAATCCATGTCAAAGATTCAACGACGCCAGTTTGAAGAACAGAGGGAGTTCTCTGAAGTTGTGAAAGGTGCCACATAAATTTAAGTCTTTCTCTGCTTTCCCCCATATCTATGGATTTGTGAATTGTGTATTCAGTTCTGACACCCACTTGGATTTCATTTGAAGAAAGGTGCATGTATTTTTTAAGTTCTTTGTCTGAGAAGTGAGGATTGCTCTCCTTTATTGTACTTCTTCAGCTGCCCCTAAACTAATTGGCTCTGTAGTCCATTTCACAGGGCAGTTAGGAGTCAACTACATTGCTGTGGGTCTAGAGTCAAACGTAGGCCAGACCAGGTAAGGATGGCCGTTTCCCTGCCTACAGGGCATTAGTGAACCAGATGGGTATTTATGACAATTAGACTAGCTTCTTCATTTTATTGAATCAAATTTCACCATCTGCCATAGCGTGGTTGGAATTGATATTCGAATGGGTTCTCGATTACTGGCTCAGTGACATTAAAACCATGCTGGAAGAGCACAGCAGTTCAGGCAGCTCCTCGGATGCTGCCTGAACTGCTGTGCTCTTCCAGCACCATTGATCCAGAATCTGGTTTCCAGCATCTGCAGTCATTGTTTTTACCCCGACATTACAACCATGCCATTTCCTCCCTTTGATCATTTTAATTCAACCCGTTCCGACAGGTTATACCACACCTCTGGATCAGGTGGGACTTGAAAGCGGGTCTTCAGACCCAGAGGTAGGGACAGTACCACGGTGCCATAAGAACCCTTGCTTCCCCGTGATACTTGATAAAGTACATACATCAGTCTCAATCCCATCCCTACTGTCAATGCAAAGATTTGATACTATTTGATACCACAACAAAATATTTTCCACTGGTGTGACAATTAACTGTAGAAGAGGCTGAAACGTACAAGACATTACTTACATAATACTGTTGTGATGTTTAGGTGCATAAGAATAGTGATGGCTCATCAAAACATATAATTTATTGGATCTGAAGTTTCAAGACCATCTAAAAGTAAAATAAGATAGTGTACGATTACAATTTTTTTCAGTAAAACAGGTTTCACATTCCTTACTAAATACAGATTGACAGTGATTACGTTTGTGTTGGGGGAGGGTTTTAACAATGCAGTGCATCTGAATAACAGCAAACTATCAATCCAGTCTTATTCCAAAGCTGTTTGATGCCATGACTGATTAATTCACACTAATTCCTTGTTTTCTTCAATTTCAGCAAAGTTTCTATATTGCGGGAGAAATGACGTCAGGAAAATGGGACTTCCTAGCTACTGTTAAATAGGAATGGGTAAGTCAGTGGAAAAGGTAACTTACACTGCACCTAGAATGAATGCGATTCCATTTGTCATTGGTGCTGGAGATTTGAGGTGGACACAACTGGACTTTGGAGTCAGGCTATGATCAGTCACAGCACAGAGGAACGAAATATCTGGCAGGTGGTTTAGCGCTCCATTTCATATTACAGTCATTGATTTGATTTATTAATGTCACATGTACCTACTAGCAGTCCCAAGCCTCCAACTCGGCACTGCCCCCTTGACTGATCCATTGCCTTTCCCATCTATCCGCTCCACCCTCCCCTCCGACCTATCACCTTCTCCTCCACCTTCACCTACCTATCACATTCCCAGCTGCCTCCACCCTAGGCCCAGCCCCCTCCCATTTATCTCTCAGCATTCCCCCGGCCCACAAGCCTCATTCCTAATGAAGGTTTTATACCCAAAACGTTGACTCTTCTGCTCCTCGGATGCTGCCTGACCTGCTGTGCTTTTCCAGCACCACACTCTCAACTCTGATCTCCAGCATTTGCAGTCCTCACTTTCTCTGCAGTGAAAAGTTTTGTTTTGCATGCAGTACAGACAGGTCATACCATATAAAGTGCATTAGGGTCATAGAACAGAATGAGGAATACAATGTTATGGCTGCAGAGAAGCTATACAGGGAGCGAGATCAATACTCAATTTAAAATTTGAGAGGTCTGCTCAGAAGTCTAATAACAGCAGGGAAGAAGCTGTGCTTGAATCTGTCTGCATGTGTGTTTAAGCTTTTGTATGTTCTGCATGACGGATGAGGTTGGAAGGGATTATGACCGGGGTGGGAGGAGTCTTTGATGATGTTGGCTGCCTTCCTGAGGCAGTGGGAAGTGGAGATGGAATGAATGGATAGAAGGTTGGCTTGCCTGATGTGTGTTTACAACTCTCTGCAGTTTCTTATGGTCCTGGGCAGAGCAGTTGCCGTACCAAGCCGTGATGCTTCCAGATAGAATGGTCAAGCCTTGGTGCTTAGTTTCCAATCCATAAATTTAGCAAAGTGCCACGTTGGCGGTGAAGGGCTTTGAGCTGCAATGAAGTTGTAAAAGGGGCTATTATCAGTTCATATCTGCAGGAGCTTCCTGTCAACACTAAAACCTTTGTGCGGTAAATGGTACTGCTTGCTTCCTGATGCTTTAAGAGTATCACACTCAAAATGGCAACCACCCATTGTATTCCATTGATAGGGACTTACAGTTTCAAGTTACTGGGATTGCAAAGCTAAGTTTCAAATGTCAATTTAAACCCATTCATTCACAGAGTGCTTACAGTCATTGAGGCATTCTGTACAGCACAGAAACAGAACCATCAGTCCAACTTGTCCATGCTGACCAGATATCCGAAATTAACCTAGTCCCCATTTGCCAGCATTTGGCCCATATTGCTTGAAACACTTCCTATTAATGTACCCATCCAGATGCCTTTTAAATATTGTATTTGTATACACCTCCACCACTTCCTTTAGCAGCCTGTTCCATACTCGCACCACCCTCTGCATGAAAACGTTGCCCAAGTCCCTTTTAAGTATTTCCCCTCTCACCTTGAACCTATGCCCTTTAGTCTTGGACCTCCCTACATCAGAGAAAAGACCTTGAATATTCACTCTATCCGTGACCTTCACAATTTTATAAACCTCTATAAGGTCACCCGTCAGCATCTGATACTCTAGGGAGAACAGTCCCAGCCTATTCAGCCTCTCCATATAGATCATACCTTCCAACCCTGGCAAATCTTTTCTGCACCCTTTCAAGTTTCACAAATCTTTCCTATAACAGGGAGACAAGAATTGAACAGAGTATTCCAAAAGTAGCCTGACCAGTATCCTGTACAGCCACAACATAGCCTCCCAACTCTTATACTCAATGCACTGACCAATAAAGGAAAGCACACTGAAGGCTTTCTTCATCAGTCAAAAGGCATGGTGCTGGAAAAGCACAGCCGGTCAGGCTCCGAGAAGCAGGAGAGTCGACGTCTCAAGCATAAGCTCTTCATCAGCTTTCTCCTAGCCTTCTTCACCACCCTGTCTACTCATGACTCCACTTTCAAGGAGTTATGAACCTGCACCCAAAAGTCCCTTTGTTTGGCAATGCTCCCCAGGACCTTCCCGTTAACCGTCCTGATTTGCTGTATCAAAATGCAACACCTCACGTTTATCTAATTTAAACTTCATCTGCTGATCCTTGGCCCATCTAATCACGGCTTGCTGTGCCTTAAAAAAGAAATCAAAGTCAAGCAGGCCAAGCCAACCCAGAATATCCCAACATTACGTTGCCACCTCTGGTTGGATGTATTATCCACTCCAACTGCCCTGGCCAATCACCCATCCTGAGCCCATATATTCCACGATGTTTAAAAAAAGAAACTGCACAATATTCCTATCCCCCTGCTGGGGTTTCTTCCTGTTTGCTGCTGGCAATGTCCTTTTATCCCAGGAGGCTCCAGTACAATACTGGAGAGTTGACAAACTCAGCCAACAGCCAAAGCTAGCAAAGTGTTCACTTGAACTTTTCACCAAACCAAGGCATCAGTATTCCCAACTTCCAAAAATTCCGGACTATGAATCCCTGAGTCAGGGCTAAGAAAATTACATCAAGATGAATTAAATTAAGTGTCCCTTTCAACTTCTAGTAGCTGATTTTGTACTTGGGTCCTATGAGGACCCAGTAATGTGAGTCTCAATATACGGTAACAGCTTGACCTACACACATTGATAGCTGTAGAGGACAGAAACTTGACAGCGGCATTTAAGCATGTGGCTTTAAGGAAATAGTGGCAACTATGGAGAGATATCACAGCTGGGTTAGGCAGTCTGTCGTACTCCAAGGACTGTTCCTGGCCTTCCCTTAGAGCTATTTCAAAAGCCAATACTCTCCTGTCTTCAAAACAATCTTTCTGAGCACTTTCAACCATTCCTCACTTCTTTATGTTTTAACATCTATCTTGATAAGTAGGTGCGTGAATTTGTGCTGTGCAAATGTTTTACAAATCTCCAAAGGACAGCACATGTTGAAGATACACACAGTATTTCGTCAGCAAGAGATTAGAGTGGCAACCAGCACTAACAATAGACAAATACGAGAGCAAGGTGACACATTGGTTTTGTAGAATTTTTATTCCCACAAGCAGATTGGATTTTCAAACTTATGCTCAAACACACCTCAACAATATTGAAATCATGTCTCATTAGCAGCAAAGTTGAGTCAAAATCAGAAGGTCACAGGTTCAAATCCCAGAGCACACTACTGAATCACATTCAAGGACATGACTGAGGGGGTGCTACTCTATCACAGGCACTGTCTTGAGCCTTGCAATGTTCAAAGGATCCCTAGAGTGCTGAAGCCCATTGCGTTTACAATTACCCACCGTACCCTACATTAGGCCAATCACCTAACCTGCACATCTTTGGACTGTGGGAGGAAACCAGAGCACTCAGAGGAAACCCACGCAGACACGGGGAGAATGTGCAAACTCCACACAATCACCTGAGGCTGGAATTGAACCCAGGTCCACCAGCTCTGTGAGGCAGCAGTGCTAACCACTAGGCCACCATGTGGCCCCAACAACAACAACCTTTTTTAAATTGGTGTAAAAGATTCTATTGCATTGATTTGAAGAAGGACAGAGAATTCATACAACAACCTGGCCAATATTTAACCCTCTACTATTGAACAAACAGATTATTTGGTCGTTGTGACACTGCTGTTTCAGCTGGCTTCCCATTTTGTCCTGCTGTCTTTAAAAACAGTGTCACAGAATCCTTCACATGTGCCCACGAGGGAGACAGACTGGGGCTTACCTCTACACCTCATCTGACAAATACAATCTTCAACAGTTGAACTGTCGTTCAGTATTATATTAAAGCTGCCTAGATCTTTGTGGGTCAAGCCCACATTTTTTGAAATAAGATGAGAGTGGTTCGCCCAAGCTGCAAGAAATGACAGAGCCTTTCTGATATTGGAAGAAAGGGCATTGATAAATTCAGAAAAGGCATTTCACTGTAAACTCAAGTCACAGAATTATAAGGGGCTGGAGCCCAGACCTGGGGCTTTTACCCTTGCTTCCTGTTGGCAATATGAAATATTTCATTTTTATTGTCAACGAAAGATGTTTTCAAACCAATCTACCACATGAACCTTTATATATCTCACAAACCCAGTTGGATATTAGCCTGCACTGACAAGCATTGACAGCACAGAAGGAACATGGTGTTTGTGCCAACTCTTTGAAGGAACCATTTAATTAGTCTCAGTGTCTCATACCTTCCGCATAGAAACATACTCCTTTTCAAACTGAACCAATTCCATTTTTAATGACTGAATCTACTTTCACTGTTCTTGAGAGGCAGTATGTTCCAGTTCACAACCACATCCATGTCCAAAAAAAAAACTCTTAACTCCCCTCTGCTTCTTTTGTCAATTATCTTAAATTTGTGCCATCTGGTCACCAACTCTCTGGCCAGTAGAGACAGTCACAGTGCTCAATCTCAATCATCTCATTCACAAAGCTGGGGGTGGCTGATGATGCAGAGAAATTTCAGTGTGAGTGAGCCAAGTTGGACAAGCAGGAAAATGCATGGCAGATGAAGTATACTGTGGATGTTCTATTTCAGTAGCAAAAACAGGAAGGCAGATCATCATCTGAATGGTGATGGGTTGGAAAAGAGATTACAACAGTTACTGAAAGGAAGCAGCAGGCAGTGAAGAGGGCAATGGAACATTAACCTTCACGGTGACAGGATTTGAGTACAGGAGCTGGGATGTCTTGTTGCAGTTGTACAGGGCCTTGGTGAGACCACACCTGGAGTACTGTGTGCAGTTTTGGTCTCCTTACCTGAGGAATGATAGTCTGGCTATGGAGGGAGTGCAACAAAGGTTTCCCAGACTGATTCATGGGATGGTAGGATTGACAATATGAAGAAAGACTGGACCAATAAGGACGGGGTTTAGAAGAATGAGGGGACAGCTCATAGAAACTTATGACATTTTAACAGGACTGGACAGAGTAAATGCAGGAAGGATGTTCCTAATGACTGGGGAGTTCAGGACCGGGGATCACAGTCGAAGGATACAGGGTAAGGACTGAGGTGAGGAGAAATTTCTTCACCCAGAGGCTGTGGAAGAAGTTAGATATAGTTCTTAGCGCTAAAGAGATTCAAAGGGTATGGGGAGAAAGTGGGATGACCAGTGATGGGTCTCATTGAATGGCAGAGCAGGCTTGAAGGGCCGAATGGCCAGCTCCTGCTCCTATATATCAAAGGAACTCACTTGTCCCCAGTTCCCAAGGAAACATCCGTTTAGCATGGCCATTCAAACGCCCATCAGTGCTGTGAGTCATTCTGGTGGAAAAACCATTCCTGCCACAAAATAACTGCTGAATGGCAGCGGTGGCAGGAAGTGTCACATAGAGGAGGCAAGGGGGGGGACGTTCCAGTCCACAAAACGCTGCCATCAGCAATGCTGGCTCCCTGTTGTCCCTCAGAGGTTCCGCAAGGAAGTTAT
Organism: Chiloscyllium plagiosum; assembly: GCF_004010195.1. NCBI lineage: Eukaryota > Metazoa > Chordata > Chondrichthyes > Orectolobiformes > Hemiscylliidae > Chiloscyllium > Chiloscyllium plagiosum. The sequence continues at coordinate 5,442,521 of NC_057732.1, forward strand.
TTCTCATCAGGAGTGAATGACATATACACACACTCTCTCTCTCTGTGTTTCACAGCACTAACCGGTGTATTCCGAGTGATCCCATTTCACTCAGCAGGTCATCAGTTAACATTAATCTTCAGCAAACCTTCAACAAACCTTGGAAACGCTTTCGAAATGATTTGCACTTAAGAAGGAGGAAGTCTGCCTTCCCGCGTTTGTCTCCTCTCCAAGTGAGTTCAGCGTGTCCTGTCCCGACACGACTCATTATACAACAAACTGACATGGCTCTTCCATTGGCTCTGTCTGCTGCCGGAGTTGCTACGGTGGATTGTACATCGGTGTCATGTTGCAGTAACTTCCTCCCTGAAGTTTGTGCAGAGTGCCTGAGTACTGTTACAGCAGCAGAATGTGGACATCGTGCATTCTGAACTCCCTTCAGCCACTACGGGCTTTGAATCACATTCCGCCCTTTTGCAGCCAAGGTCTACAAAAGCTATTGGTGGTGGGAGCTAGGTGAGCGCTTACTCCTTGAACTCCTAACACCATGACTCTGCTGATCGACAGCAACCTGAAGGAATGCCTGCAAAGTCAGGACCCCCCCTCCCCTCCTCCTCCTCCTCCTCCGGGGGGACATCTCGATCAGCTTATGGGAATGGAAGTTTTGGATGTGGAGTTCTTAAATCGATCATTTCTCTGCTGAATTGTGAGGCAGATGTGTTACATCCAAGTAGGATGGGCAGTCAGGGACATAGTAGAAAACACAAACAAACAAATCACTGCAGGATGTAAGTGGGTGGGAGGGCAGTACTGGGGAGGGAGGAAACATTATTTGGAATAGCATGAGATGCAAAACAACATTCCTTGCTCAGATTTCTGCCAATCATC
>NC_057732.1:5443887-5446520 GCF_004010195.1 Chiloscyllium plagiosum
TTGCTGGAGAGAAGGAGTTGCCTGTCTCTGGGGAAGCTTTGGTAACAAGGTTCACTAGCCCTCGTCAAATGTGAAAGGGAAGTCAAGGATGTAGATTATATATAAGGGTACTCCAGACAGAAGTAGATATCAGTATGTGTTTCATGTTAGCATATTAAAATGATAGTTTGTAGGATGATAGTCAGAACAGAGATGCATTTGTGATAGTGAAGGAAACAGGGAGTGAAATGAAAATATCTGAACAATTAAAAATTCAAAAGTTGAATTGTTAGATTGAATTGAATTAGAATCAGTTTTACTATCACATACTCACATGAGCACGGTGAAAAGTTTACAAGTCGCCACTTATGGCGCCATCTTAGGTACAAAGGTACCTGGGTGCAGGTTCTGGAGGAAACATTCTTCGGAAAAAAAATAGAAAAATAAAGAAATAAAATGTCCAGCACTGTAGTCTTCAAAAGGACAAAATCACTGTCAGAGATAAGAAAAATAAAGAAATATAAAGTTCAGAATAGCAATCCTTCCAGAACAGGATAATAAAACAAATGTTTTAAAGGAAGAGAAATTAATCCACTTCATGGTCTGGGCTCAAGGACCCAATCCCCTTTTGGAATAATATGGGGGTGCTCAAAGTGTTAGGTAGCACGATATATCATTTTCCAGAAATCTACAAAAGTGACTTATTACAGACTGCTCTATTGCTTTATGTGAATAGACCAGGAAAAACAATTGCTCATGCTATCTTTAAGACAAAACCCTTAAAGACTCAATCTAGAGAGATTAGCACAAGTGAAAGAAGAGATTAAATTCATGATTGACAATAACATTATTAAACTGAGTCATAGTAGCTGAATCTCACCTACCATGATGGTACTGAAATCGGGTGGGTCACAAAGATTCTGCATTGATTATCGCAAAGTCAAACAGGAACAACACAAAGGATTGGGGACATATGATTCATCATGGAAATTGACTTGTTAAAAGGATATTGGCAGGTTCCAACAACTGATATAGGCAGAGAACTATCAAGTTTGCAACACCAGATGGGTGTGGAACTTCTTTGAATGCTTTCTGTCAATCCATATGAATGTCATATATTGATGTTCCCTCAGCTACCACATTAATGACCTCTTTAACTAATTCACCTAGACCATTCATGCACGGATTTCCCTGAATAAAGCCATACTGACTCATGCTGATCAGCTCACATATGATCAAGTCAGAAGGTGCAGTGCTGGGTGGGGACTGACCTCATGACATGCTGATTGAGAAGTGAGAACATTATCAACCAATTGGCACCAACACTAAAAATGTCAGACTATCTGCTGCAGCAAACAGAGAGATTAGGCCGAAATTGCTGGTTCTTAATGGAGATTTGTAGATGGCTATCCCATTGTCATATTGTTGGCGTGTGCCAGTGGGGTCAAAGTTGAGATTGCACTGAATACATTCAGTTGGAAGAAAAGCAGTAATTATTGCATCAGCTCTCCCAACTGGGTTGGATAATTATGCTGGAATTCTGAAGTGACATCCCAAACTCTGATGGATATTTCTAAACCCTTTCAAACAATGCGTCTCAATTTAAAATTGGACCCATATACAATTGCTTCTCAACATCCTCGTAATCCGCTGATAAGGCCTCGGTTTTTCTAATTCAGCGAGTAGATTCCAGTTATCCTCTGAGTGAACACGAAGGCCAATGGGAATTAAATCAGAGCACTGTTGCAGTAATTGTTTCATTAAATAAGATTATTTTGGTTTGTGCCACACGCAGGAGGGGGTTTCTGGGAAAGCAGCATCATTTGTCTGAAACAGCACGGCTGTGATGAGGGTTAGAAGCAAAGATAATAGGCCATCTGTACAGCAACCAGATAATTGGGTTTTCAGGTCTGAGAGCCACTCCAGTTTGTCTCTGTTTGTTTGAAAACAATCTCACCCAATTTGCAGACGAGATACAGGAGGGAATATTAATAGCATCCTTGAGAGTGAACAGATTTGCAACTCTAAGGCGTTTTGTTTCACAACTACCACAGCTCTCTTTGAGAAGCGGTCACTGACTTCATGCAGGAAATGTTTGAGCACAGCAAGATTCCACCAGCAGCAATGAGAAAAATAACCTCTGGGGGGGGGGTGGGGGCATTAACCAGGACACATAGAGGAACTTGTGCGCTTCTTTTAAAAAAAAAATGCCCAGTGATATTCTAAGTCACACGACACCAGGTTATAGTCCAACAGGTTTATCTGAAATCACAAACTTTCAGAGCGCTGTCCCTTCGTCACCTGTGGTGTCACGTGACTTCTGACTTTGGCCACTCCAGTCCAACGTGACACATAGAACATAGAACATAGAAGAATACATCGCAGTACAGGCCCTTTGGCCCTCGATGTTGCGCCGATCCAAGCCCACCTAACCTACACTAGCCCACTATCCTTTATATGCCTATCCAATGCCCGCTTAAATGCCCGTAAAGAGGGAGAATCCACCACTGCTACTGGCAGGTTAATCCATGAATTCACGACTCGCTGAGTAAAGAATCTACCCCTAACATCTGTCCTATACCTACCACCCCTTAATTTAAAGCTATGCCCCCTCGTAATAGCTGACTCCATACGTGGAAAAAGGTTCTCATGGT
>NC_057732.1:5449429-5451302 GCF_004010195.1 Chiloscyllium plagiosum
ATACTGGTGCCCCTCAGGTTCAGGTGTAGACCATCCTGTTTATAGAGGTCCCACCTTCCCCAGAAAGAACCCCAGTTATCCAGATACCGGAATCCCTCCCTCCTGCACCATCCCTTGTGGCCACGATTTAACTGTTCTCTCTCCCTATTCCTCGACTCTCTATCACGTGGCACGGGTAACAAACCAGAGACAACAACTCTGGCAGGGAGGGAAGAAAGGGTCGTGTGAGGGAGCCGTGGTTTAACAACTCCACACCAGGGATGTTCGAAGAGCATCTAGACTAAAACGGCACAGCAAACGTTTCGAATTGTATCAGCCAAGTGCAAACTCTAGAATGGGATCTGAGCCAACAATTGTCTAAAGTATCTATTATGTATGTTCGAATTAGCCAGGAAACAATAGTCTGTGGACAACATTCACTCTCACATTGGTGTGATAGCTTTTGTTAGCTCAGTTGGTTGGATGGCTGGTTTGTGATGCAGAGGGAGACCAACAGTATGGGCTCAGTTCCCATGTCAGCTATGGTTACCATGAAGGACTCTCCTTCTCAACTTCTCCCCTTGCTTGAGGCGTGGTGCTCCTCAGCTTAAACCACCATCAGTCTCTCTTTCTCTCTAATGAGAGAGTAGGCTTATTGTCCAGCAAGACAGTGGCAACTTTACCTTTATGGGGAGTTACCCAATTCTAACCTAGTTTTATTGCTTTTTTCATTTTTCTAAATTTAAACCATGATTATTTCAAACATCTGGGAACCATAAGATAACCAGAAGACATAATATGTGAGTAAATACTCAGTCATATGAATTTAATGCTGATTTGGAAAATGGATCCACAGGAGAAAGACTGAGTTAACCAAGTGAAATGTAAACAGATTGCCAACAGCTACAGCCCATAACAACTGTGGATGTTAATTATTCATAGAAGCGCATCTGCATGAGTAATGAACAAAGGCTCTTCTATGTCCTTCAGTGTGTAGAGAACAAGCAATTATAGGGTAGCGCAGTGGCTACGTGGTTAGCACTGCTGCCTCACAGCACCAGAGACCTGGGTTCAATTCCACCCTCAGGTGACTGTCTGTGTGGGTTTCCTCCCACAGTCCAAAGATGTGCAGGCCAGGTGGATCAGCCATGGGAAATTGCCCATAATGTCCAGGGAGGTGTAAGCTAGATGGGTTAACCATGGGAAATGCAGGGTTACAGGCTTCTCGGCCTTTTGGCTTGGAATATGTGTAGTTCCTGAGGACCAGAGGAAGAGATTCTGCTCGAGAGCTGTCGGTGCGACGCAGCGGATGTGTGCTGGCGGGGGAGAAACCACGGGGATCGTGTAGCGAGTCGTCTGAGCTGCTGGAGACCATCGCTGGATCGTGATTGGACGTTGGAGGATCGTTTGGTGGTGCTGACCTGCTCTTGGTGGATCTTTATGCTGGCTTCGGCCTAACGCCAATTCGGGTACCAGCCAACCTCAGAGCTATGGCCTCAGCAGCCGCTCGCAGCCCTGGCCAGGGCGTTGGCAACACAGTCAGGGTGACTGTGAAGAAGGTGGAGGAGCACACACCAGTCGATCGGACGGTGTTTGTGAAGATTTTGTTGGAGTGACGCGGGTTTGAAGCAGTGGACGTGTACTGCCTGAAGGTGCTGGGTATTTGGTTCGGGGGGGGTTGGGGTGTGCGCCAGGTCTTGGGAGGAGCGTATCAGCAAAGTGAGGCAGAAACTGGGCAGATGGAAGCTACGGTCGCTCTCCATCGCGGGAAAAAGCCTGGTCATCAGTGTGAGGCACTGTCATTGCTATTATACGTGGCACAGGTCTGGCCTATTCCCAGAACCTGTGCTGCTGCAGTCACCCGGGCCATCTTCCAGTTCATATGGAGATCAAA
>NC_057732.1:5451806-5465338 GCF_004010195.1 Chiloscyllium plagiosum
AGACTGGCACATTCCAAGGTCCAGGACTACGTGTTGAGGGACGCGCTGAAGCTTGGGGCAGCTGCCGCCAAGGCGCGATGGGGAAAGACCACTGTGTAAAGTCTGCCTGCCTAATGAAGAACAGGGGGCCCACGCAGTCATTTGGGCTCCGCTGACGCCTCAGCTAATCATATGGGCATATGATTGAAAAATGTACAGACCTGTATAAAAATGATAAGTTTTGATCTCTGTATGTACATGTTTACATACATATGGCATGACCAATTGTACAGACCATCAAATTATTTTATGAATAAAGTATATTTTTGAAATTAAAAAAAATGCAGGGTTACAGGGATCACGTAAGTGGCTAGGTCTGGGTAGGATACTCTTCAAGGGGGTCAGTGTGGCCTTGGTGGGCTGAATAGCCTGGATTCTATGATCCAGAATGTGAAAAGGTGCTGGTAGATACATTATCTCAGGTTTTGCCTTGCAAGAGGAAAAAAAAAAAGGTTTATAAAGACAAGGTAGATGTAACACCAATGAAACGGAGTCAAATTTGAGATGAATCCAGCAAAGGCAAGGAGCTACAAATGGTCCCAATCAGCATGTAATCCAGGCACGGCTGATCATTTACACCAGCCAATGCAGCAATACTGGACCCATCAGAGAGGACATCTTGCTGGAAGATGGTGTCTTGCTGCTCGGATCCAGAGTAATCCCACCCAGAACGATACTGCAGGAGCTTCTCCAGAAAACAGATGAAGGCCGCTTGGTCATGGAGAAGTGTAACATCAGAACTAGATCAGCTGTTGCATTTGCAAAGATATTGAAAATGTGGAGTCCACATGTCCGAGATACAGAAACACATAGCAGAAAGGAGGGAATGGCTGTAATGGAGTATCACCCAGAGCATGACCATGAGCTGATAAGAATGATATCTCTTGGTCACAGGCATCTCAACATAGGAGTTCTATTTGTTGAACAAGGGATTCCTGAAAGATTAATGTTTGCCAACTGTAGAAAATGCTCGTCAGGCTACATCTGGAGTATTGTTTATAGTTCTAGAACCCACATTATGGAAGGGATATGACAGCACTGCAGAGGATACAGAGTAGATTTATCTGGATGTTCCTTGGATTGGAGAGTTTCAGCTTTGAAGAAAGGTTGGACAGACTGGAGTTATTTTACTTGATCTATTTCTTGGACAATTTCAGGACAAGTTCAACATCATCACTGCACTACCCTCAGCAACACTGGTTAGTAGAATGACATGTCCATGCTCCCAGAAGAACCTCTGCAACAGGGAGACAAGAGACTGGCTTTATTGTGACTCAGACCTACACTCGTTGTGGTTGGCATTAAATCACTTGCAGTGTCATTGAATGGAAGAAGATGCAAGACTATTCTGCCAGGAAATTACATTCTCCAAGTTACTGGGAATAAATGAGATGACTCTAAAAGAGGAGAGAGGAGAGGTCAGCACTTCAATAGGGATGCTAAGCCCCTGGGTATGCCAAAGGACAAACTGAACGTCTACAGGAGAAAGTGAGGACTGCAGATGCTGGAGATCAGAGTTGAAAAGTGTGGTGCTGGAAAAGCGCAGCAGGTCAGGCAGCATCCGAGGAGCAGGAGAGTCAATGTTTCAGGCAGGAAGGGCTTGTGACCGAAACGTCAACTCTCCTGCTCCTCGGATGCTGCCTGACCTGCTTGAACGTGCACAGGAGCTGATCATGAAAACCTGGTGCCCAGCATGGGTTGTTGTCGACACGGAGACTCTATGACGTTCAGATGGAAACCGATAAATGAGTGAGAAGCAATAGGGAACCCACATCTGAGCTAGTCGGAAAAGGTTAACAGCAGCAACACCGGTAACATCACTATCCAGAGAGACAACATTAGCAACTTGAAAGCATCTCTCCTCCAACACTAGGATCAATAATAACCACATATACAGTGTGCCAACTCACCACTGAGAACAGCAAACACAGCAAACAGCAGAAAACCATCATATTGCCTTGGCAGAAACAGGAAAACCTGTCCCCGGAGGTTGTGAAGAATGGGACAGGCCTCAGGGCCACAGAACCCCATCTCCCACACCGCCCACTCCCAAACCCCGGTAGTTGGACCATTCCATTATCACCTAACCTTCGTGGAAAATTTGTAATGGAAAATACCTTTGATCATCCGTACATCAGGATGTGGCCAGCATATAGCTTCCTCAAGAACAGAAGAGGGTGGATCCTGTCGGGTTGTTCCCTGAACAGACTGTCAAAGTCATTTGGCAGAATGCCTCATTGCCAGAACTTTCCAACAGGCGCCAAGAGATCGCTCAGCTGGTGGTGAGAAGGGCACTTACTGTGAGATCCTTCATGCTTGCCCAGTCTCCGCGCTCCAACACACGTGCAGAGAGGCTGCAGGAAGAGGTAGAGACTATCACACATCTCATTCTGGAATATGCCTTTGCAAAGGATGTCTGGAGAGAGATGCAGTGGTTTCTGTCCAGGCTCATCCCGAGCAGCTCCGTGACGCAGGACTCTGTGCTCCACGGTCTGTTCCCCGGGACGCACACCGAGATAAACATCTGTTGTGCCTGGAGGACCATCGACTCGGTGAAAGATGCTCTTCGGTATGCCCAAAACCTGTTGGTCTTTCAGTGCAAAGATTTGACCCTGACCGAGTGTTGGAGACTGGCACATTCCAAGGTCCAGGACTACGTGCTAAGGGACACCCTGAAGCTTGGGGCAACTGCCAGTGAGGTGCAATAGGGAAAGACCACCGTCTAAGGTTTTTCTGCCAAAATACAACAAGGACCCTCTTTGTGCCTCCAAATGAAAGTGCATAGCTTCCTGTGCAAGTAAAAATGCCTTTGATTTTGCAAGTGCAAAGTCAGAGAAAGGTCAAAACTCCAATTTTACGTTCTCTCTGCAAAGATTGTGCAGATCTGATTTAGAACATTTGAATGTACTTATAGATGATGTTATGAATAAAGTATATTTTTGAAATAAAAAAGACTCTAAGAAGGGGTTCAGTTTATATAGTGATAGGGGAGTCATATTTTGAAGAAAAAGGAGTGTTATATATTGCTACCCTAATTAGCCAGGAACTAATTGTATGCACAAGTGCTTGAATGGGTAACATTCATAGCTGCACTGGAGAGTCAGCTGTTGTGTGTAACACAACAATTAACAAATCAGTCTTCAAAAACCGGGCAGTATGTCAAGGCAGAATTAAACAAAAGAATTCTCATCCTTCCAAGTTTAAAGAATGATTATTTCAAACATCTTGGAAACATTAAATCTCCCAGAAGGCATAACAGTGTAGGCAAGAGTGTTGCAAACAAACCAAGCAAAAGAAGCTTAATAGAGCTGTTAGAATCAGCTGCGCAATTCTCAACATTATTTTTGTAAATAATCACAGAAGGTCCTGCTCAGCAGCTGAAGATGACAAGACTGGGGGAAAAGGAAAACATTGAGCTAAATCTTTCTAGAGAAGTAACTGAGTTCACGACACATGGCATAATTAATGCTCATATCAGCCCAAGCAGGTCAGAGCAATACAACAAAAATGTTCTACCTTTTTGATCTCCATAACACACGGGCCATTTTATGCTGCTCTGCCATTGATCCCCCATGAAAACAGTTTGTCCTTTCAAGAACTTGCTGGATTTGTACATTAATGGTCCATTCACCACAGAAAGTTAGGACTTGCAGTTAACTGTCTTGTAGTAATCATTCCAACACTAATCTACCTCTCTGGCCTAAAAAGGGATCAATTTGAACTGCTGTGTCTCATTCCTGCATTATAGCCTGTTCTTCACATAGGTTTTCCAAATGTGAGGCTTAATGTTTTCATTTCTTTCTCTTTTTTGTCACTCTCTTGACCCAACCCCTCTCCCACTCTTTACCTTGCTCGAGGTGGTACCAATCCACTGCCTTTTTCATTGCTCCTCTGATTCTTCCTCACTCTTTCAGTGGTCCCGAAGTTTGAGAAAGGTCCAGGTCCCTAGTTGCACTGGCCACCCTCTTATCAGCCCTCACCTCCTGCAAATTGTAGCCCAACTCGTACTGAAGCTAAAGGCCAGCGGCAGGAAAGTGGTGTTCCACTCGAGCAAGATGTGGTCCATTTTATAAACAGTATATATTGTAAATTGTATGAAAAATATCATTCTGTACCTGTGGATGCTGAACCAATTGGAAATCTCTGCTTTAGGCATGTGCTTGTAACTTGTCTGTAAAAAAATGTTATCGATGAAAGTTAGTCAGTGATCTCACAATGGCCAGGTATTGGCCAGGTCACTGTCACAGGTTGCGATTGGTTAAGCATCACAGAAAGCCCATACTATTGTGTCATTGGTGTCATTTCCTGAGATACCCAGGGAGTTGCTGCACTTAGTCCCCATGAAGAATAATCACCGTTTCTGTACAGGAACGACAGGAGCCAATTTATCAAAACCAAGCTCCTGCAACCCACAATGTGACAATGACCAGATCACCTACTGGATTGGTGTTGGTCAAGGAATAAATGGGATTCAGACTGACACCCCACCACACCCATTCACCTGCCTGGTCCCATAAGGCTGTAGATATTGGAGTAGACACAGGCCAATCAGCCCATCAAGTCTGCCTCACCGTTCAATGAGATTGTAGCTAATATGATCATCCTCAAATCAATTTACCTGCATTACCCCGTAACCTTTGATTCCTTACCTGATTAAAAATATATCTATCTCAGCCTGGACAGTCAGCCTTGACAGCCCTCTGCAATAAAATAATTCACAGATTCACTACCCTCTGGGAGAAAATAAATCCTCTTTATCTCTGTCTTAAAAGGGTGATACTTTACTCTGAGATTATGACCTCTGGTCTTAGACCCACCCACAAGGGGCAACATCTTCTCTGTATCTACACTGTCAAGACACCTAAGAATGTATGTTTCAATCAGATTATGTCTCACTCTTCTGAATGTCAATGAGTATAAGCCCAATCTATGCAACCTATACTCACTCAGAAATCCCACCAACCCTGGGATCTGACGAGTGAACCTCCTCCAGATTGTCTCCAATGTCAGCATGTCATTCCTTAGCTACTACAACAGTTCACAAGTATTCCAGCTGTGGTCAGAATACTGCCTTGTATACTTTTAGCAAGACCTCCCCATTGTATACATCCCATTCCCTTTGAACTAAAGACCAGCATTCTAATTGCCTTCCCTAGCCTGCAGAATTTGGATGCCAGCATGTTGTGATTCATGCACAAGGGTCCCCCCAAATCCTTCTGTGTGGCAGCTTTCTGCAATCTTTCACCATTTAAACAACATTCAACTCCTCTACTCTTCCTGTCAAAGTGCAAAAGCTTACATTTTCCCACATTATATTCCACCTAACGTGCTTCCACCCACACACTCGATCTGTCTATATCACTCTGTCGATGATTTGGAGATGCCGGTGTTGGACTGGGGTGGACAAAGTTAAAAAATCACACAATACCGGGTTATAATCGACCAGGTTTATTTAGAAGCACTAGCTTTCAGACCGCTGCTCCTTCATCAAGTGGTTGTCCAACTGATGAAGGAGCGACGCTCCGAAATCTAGTGTTTCCAATTAAACCTGTTGGACTATAACCTGGTGTTGTGTGATTTTTATTTCTGTCAATGCTTTGGCATCCTCACCATTTACCTTCCCACCTATTTTTATAATAGACAGCTGCAGTTAATAGCATTGTGGGGGTCAGTTAGCTGGATGGCTGGTTTGTAATGCAGAGTAGCACCAACAGTGCATCTTCAATTCCCACACCAGCTAAGGTTATCATCAAGAATTCTCCTTCTCAATCTCCCTCCTCACCTGAGGTATGGTAACCCTCAGCTCAAACCACCACCAGTCCCCTCTTTCTAATGAGACAACGGTCTTAGAGTCTGGTCAGACTATGACTACTTTACCCTTTTAAATCAGATTTCCTCTGCATGACAATCTACTGCCTCTCACCTGATGTAGTTCACAATTCAAAACACTTCCCAAAACACGAGAAAAGGCTGACAGTCAACACAAGAGATCTCAGCTCCAGGACATCTCTGCAGGAATTCCTCAGGATTGTAGCCCAGCCCCAACCACCTCCTGCTGCTTCATCAATTACCTTACTTCCATCATAAGGTCAGAAGTGGGGATGTTTACCAATGGGTTGCACAATGTTCAGCACCATTTGCAACTCCTCAGATATTGAAGCCATCCATATTAAAAGGCAGCAAGACTGAGGTAATATCTAGATATGGGCAAATAAATGGCTACAAAACAGACTACAGACAGGAGGTGGCAGACCTGGACAAATGGTGCACTGAGAACAACCCAGCTCTCAATGCCAGTAAAACCAAGGAACTCATTATTGACTTTAGGCAGGATGTTACTCATGCCCCCCCTACACATTAACAGTACTGAGGTGGAACGAGTGGAGAGTGTCAAGCTACTGGGAGTGGTCATCCACAACAAGCTTTTTTGGACTCTTCATGTGGACGCGCTGGTTACAAAGGCCCAACAACGTCTCTTCTTCCTCAGGCAGCTGAGGAAATTTGGCATGACGGCAAATACCCTTGTCAACTTTTATACCCTTGTCAACTTCTGTCTGGCTGCATCACTACCTGGTATGGCAACTGTACCATTCAAGATCAGAGACGGTTACAGAGAGTGGTGAACTCAGCCCAGACGATCACAAAGGCCAACCTCCCATCTATAGAATCCATCTACCAGGCCCCACTGTCAAGGAAAGGCCGCCAGCATTCTCAAAGATCAATCCCATCCTGGCAATGTTTTTCTACAACCTCTACCATCGGGGAGAAGGTACAGAAGCCTGAACACACACACAAACCGGCATTTGCCTGTACCTGTGTTTTTGTTTTTGCCGCAGTTTACCCATTATTTCCTTATCTATGCTACTTAACTCTGTGATCTGCCTGTATTGCTCGCAAGACAAAGCTTTTCACTGTGCCACGGTACATGTGACAATAAATTCAATTCAATTCGTGATATTTACAAGACACAAGTTCCAGGCAATGACCATCATCACTTGACATTCAATTACAAAGCCATTGTTAAATACCCCACTATCATCATACTGAGGGCTACAATTGACCGGAAGCTGAACTTGGCCATTACTAGAAATACAGTGGCTACAAGAGTGGGTTAGAGGCTGGGAATTTAGCACTGAGTTACTCACCTCTTGACACCCCAAAGCCATCGACAAGGCACAGGTCAGGAGTGTGGTGGAATACCACCTGTTTGCCTGGTGGGTACAGCTCCAACAACACAACAAGCTTGATACAATCCAGGCACCACATCTACAAACACTCACCCTTGTCACACCACTGATGCACAGTAGTAGCAGAGTGCACCATCTCCAAGATGCAACGGAGGAACTCACCAAGACCTTTTCGATAACACCTTCCAAACTTGTGACCTCTGTTGTCTAGAAGGATAAAGGCTGCAAATACATGGGACAGCACCACCTGCAAATCCCCCTGCAAGCCACACAATATCCTGACATGGAAATATAACACTGTTCATTCACTGCTGTTGGATCAAATCCTGGAATTCCCTCCCTAACAGCAGGGCGGGTGTTGCTACATCACACAGCTCACCACCACCTTGTCCAGGACAACTAGGGACGGGTAATAAATGGTCTAGCCAGCTATGTCCACATCCCATGAACAAATGTTACTGAATATATTCATGACTGAGCGAGACGAGATTCTTGATTGACAAGTGCACCAAGTGTTATGAGGGTCAGACTGGAAGGTGCAGTTAAATCACAGTCAGCCATGATCTTATTGAATGACATAGGGCCTATTCCTCCTGTTTATGATCTGATTTGCAGTAAATAACTAGATTGTCCCTTTATTTTATATTTCATTAAATAAAGTTTTCACTACAATCTGATATGGAAGCAATCAAAATCATACTGCAGCAAAGTGAATGTTTCTCTCAATGTGTAACCTCTCCCTTAGTAACAGAGTTTGTTGGAATGTTGTCAACACTTCAAAAGTATTTGTTAGCCATGAAATAGTGGGACATCCTCCTTTTCTTTCCTCCCTCACTCTGCCTCCATTCCATTATTTCTGTCTTTCTTACCACCCCGTGCCACTGTTTACCTTTTATCTTTCTCCCATTTTTTGACTTTTCGCAAACGCAATTGTACTCTTTAGCAAGTACTTCACTAACCAGTTGTGCATGTTTCATTTTGACTAATGGTCTCTGCCAAAACACTTAAGAATAATCCATTGCTGTAGTAACTCTCGTATGAAATTTACAAACTCGCATGAATTCTTTCTAAAGCAGTCTTGGTGTCTGGGATTTATGATAAGGAGTCAACAAGAAAACAAATGATAGTTTATTATAATTTTTTTTGGTATCGTGATATCTTCTGCACAACCTCAAATATTTATAAATCATATCAGAACAAAGTCATTGTCTAATCAAAGTGACATGTTTATAAATCAAGAGAAATTGCATTGCGTTTAAGGAGGTGTGTAAACATGGCTTTGATTGGACAGAATTTCAATGTTTTTAAGATACATTTTAAGAGCATGAAAGTTGGATGATCACTGGTTTACCCAGAAGCAAAGCTAAATGTTAAATGCTGGGTTCTAAGTCATAGGATTCTTTGATTAGATTAGATTCCCTACAGTGTGGAAACACCGACCCTCCGAAGTGCAACCCACCCAGACCCATTCCCTTACATTTACCCCTGCCCCTAACACTACGGGCAGTTTAGCATGGCCAATTCACCTGACCTGCACATCTTTGGACTGTGGGAGGAAACCGGAGCACCCGAAGGAAACCCACGCAGACACGGGGAGAATGTGCAAACTCCACACAGTCAGTTGCCTGAGGTGGGAATTGAACCCGGGTCTCTGGCGCTGTGAGGCAGCAGTGCTAACCACCGTGCCGCCCATTCTGAGGTCCCAAAATCTCCACTGAGAGATTTTAATGAATGTATTACCTTTTATAGCCTCTGAAATGGCTGAGCGAAAACTGCTCACCAGCATTGCCTTGTCAGGGCTAATTAAGGATGGGCAATAAATGCTGTCTTTCACAGCGACACCCACACCCAGTGGACAAACAAAAGAAAATTAATAGAATCAGTTCAACTGAACTTCATCCTCGGTCTCAACATAACTCAAGCGGAGATCTGAAATATAAAAAGAAAGTGCTAGAGAAACTCAGCTAATCTGGCAGCAGTGAGAGGACAGAGAGAGAGCAGAAAGGGGTCAGAAGAAAGAGAAGGGGTCAGAGAGAGAGAAAGAGAGAGGGAGGGATGTTAAATCCAATATGACCCTTCTTCAGATCATGGGCTAACAATTCGAGTGTGATACAGAGGGAGTGACAAGCTGTTTAAGATGTCAAACAGAGACCTGGGTGTATCATGTTGAGCTGCGTTCCTGATGGTGTGATCTGGGGTGTGGTCTCAGAAATATGACACAGGAGGTACCATTCCTATGTCTGTGAAATGGTGGTGTGTAGCCGGGACTGACATACCCTGTGAGGTATGGTGTAAAAGATCCCAGGGCACGGTTGTGAAGAAGAGTCAGGAAGTTCCACGTTTTGTCTAATATTTATCCCTCAAACGACAATAATAAAACAGATTACCCAGTCAATTGTTTCTTTTGCATTCCTCCAGGTAAGTGGAAAGTATTTCATCACAGTCCTGACCTGTACGTTGTTGATGTGAGTTGTTCATTGCTGATAATAAGGGATGGTACAGGGTGTGAAAAAGGTCAGGAAGATGAACTGATGGTGTGATCTTGCTGAGGGGGTGATATTGGGGGGACAGGGGCAGGATATATAAGAGATTAGATTAGATTACAGTGTGGAAACAGGCCCTTCGGCCCAACAAGTCCACACCGACCCGTGGGGATGCAATGTGGGGTGTAAGATGGGATGATTTAGGGATAAAATGGGGGACGTGAAATTGGTTGGGATATGGAGTGGTGTGTGATATTGCGCTGATCTGGGGTGAGGGGGTGAGAATGGGGTGATGTGGGGTGAGGAGAGTGATAATGGATGTTTGATACAGGGTGAAAGGGATGGTCATGGGCTGTTATGGAGCATGTGATATGGGCTGAGGGTGTGATATGCAGTGGGTGACACAGGCTGGGCTTTGATATTGCACTCCTCCAGGTGATAGATTGCGAAGGTGGCATGCAGGCCCAGGCCCACGCCCAGGAATGAGAACAGAAACTGCTGCCTTGACTCAGGAGGAGCTGGGGTTGTGGATGGGGGTGGAGGGGGGGATGGGGTGGGGGGGACAGGCTGGTCACTCAGTGGATGTAAGATCCCAAACAGACACAGAAAGAGAAGGAGAAGGGGCTCATTATCAAGAGTGCAGCCTGTGTCTCCTGGGGGAACTGGGGAGAGTGGGGAGAGAAAGCTGGACACTGACCAGCAGCAGGGAGACGGGGAGCTGGACACTGATCAGCAGCAACAGGGAGACAGGGAGATGGACACTGACCAGCAGCAGGGAGATGGGAAGCTGGACATTGACAAGCAGCAGGGAGGCAGGGAGCTGGAAACTGACTAGCAGGAGGGAGACAGGGGGCTGGACACTGACCAGCAGCAGGGAGATGGAAACTGGACATTGACCAGCAGCAGGGAGAAAGGGTGCTGGACATTGACCAGCAGCAGCAGGGAGTGGAGGAGCTGGTCACTGACCAGCAACAGGGAGACAGGGAGCTGAACCCTGTCCAGCAGCAGGGAGACAGGGAGCTGGAGACTGACCAGCAGCAGGGAGACGGGGAGCTGGACCCGATCCAGCAGCAGGGAGACAGGGAGTTGAAGACTGACCAGCAGCAGGGAGACGGTGGGCTGGACACTGACCAGCAGCAAGGAGACAGGGAGCTGGATATTGACCAGCAGCAGGTAGATGGGTACTGCAGTCTGACCAGCAGAAGGGCGACAGGGAGCTTGACACTGACCAGCAGCTGCAGGGAGACAGGGAGATGGAGAATGACCAGCAACAGGGAGACGGGCAACTGGACACTGACCAGCAGCAACAGGGAGACAGGGAGATGGACACTGACCAGCAGCAACAGGGAGACAGGGAGATGGACACTGACCAGCAGCAGGGAGATGGAAACTGGACATTGACAAGCAGCAGGGAGGCAGGGAGCCGGACACTGACTAGCAGGAGGGAGGCAGGGAGCTGGACACTAACCAGCAGCAACAGGGAGATGGGGAGTTGAAGACTGACCAGCAGCAGGGAGACAGGGAGCTGGACATTGACCAGCAGCATGGAGACAGGGAGTTGAAGACTGACCAGCAGCAGGGAGACAGGGAGCTGGACACGGACCAGCAGCAAGCAGGGAGACGGGGAGCTGGACACTGACCAGCAACAGGGAGACAAGGAGTTGGAGACTGACCAGCAGCAGGGAGACAGGGAGCTGGACCCTGACCAGCAGCACGGACACCGGGAGCTGGAGACTGACCAGCAGCAGGGAGGCAGGGAGCTGAACTCTGTCCAGCAGCAGGGAGACAGGGAGCTGGACACTGACCAGAAGCAGGGAGACAGGGAGCTGGACACTGACCAGCAGCAAGGAGACAGGGAGTTGAAGACTGACCAGCAGCAGAGAGGCAGGGAGTTGGAGACTGACCAGCAGCAGGGAGACGTGGAGCTGGAGACTGACCAGCAGCAGGGAGACAGGGAGCTGGAGACTGACCAGCAGCACGGACACCGGGAGCTGGAGACTGACCAGCAGCAGGGAGGCAGGGAGCTGAACCCTGTCCAGCAGCAGGGAGACAGGGAGCTGGACACTGACCAGCAGCAAGGAGACAGGGAGTTGAAGACTGACCAGCAGCAGGGAGACCGGGAGCTGGAGACTGACCAGCAGCAGGGAGACGGAGCTGAACCCTGTCCAGTAACAGGGAGACAGGGAGTTGGAGACTGACCAGCAGCAGGGAGACAGGGAGCTGGACACTGACCAGCAGCAAGGAGACAGGGAGTTGAAGACTGACCAGCAGCAGGGAGACAGGGAGCTGGACACGGACCAGCAGAAAGCAGGGAGAAGGGGAGCTGGACACTGACCAGCAGCAGGGAGACAGGGAGTTGGAGACTGACCAGCAGCAGGGAGACAGGGAGCTGGACCCTATCCAGCAGCAGGGAGACAGGGAGCTGGACCCTGACCAGCAGCAGGGAGACCGGGAGCTGGAGACTGACCAGCAGCAGGGAGACAGGGCGCTGGACACTGACCTGCAGCAAGGAGACCGGGAGCTGGAGACTGACCAGCAGCAGGGAGACGGGGAGCTGGACACTGACCAGCAGCAGGCAGACAGGGAGCTGGACCCAGACCAGCAGCAGGGAGACCGGGAGCTGGAGACTGACCAGCAGAAGGGAGATGGTAAGCTGGACACTGACCAGCTGCAAGGAGACAGGGAGTTGGACACTGACCAGCAGCAGGGAGACGGTGGGCTGGACACTGACGAGCAGCAAGGAGACAGAGAGCTGGATATTGACCAGCAGCAGGTAGATGGGGACTGCAGTCTGACCAGTAGCAGGGCGATAGGGAGCTTGACACTGACCAGCAGCTGCAGGGAGTGGGGGAGCTGGTCACTGACCAGCAGGAGGGAGACAGGGAGCTGGACATGGACCAGCAGCAGCAGGGAGACAGGGAGATGGAGAATGACCAGCAGCAACAGGGAGTCAGGGAGATGGACACTGACCAGCAGCAGGGAGGTGGGAAGCTGGACATTGACCAGCAGCAGGGAGACAGGGCGCTGGACACTGACCAGCAGCAGGGAGACGGAGCTGAACCCTGTCCAGCAGCAGAGAGACAGGGAGCTGGACACTGACCAGAAGCAGGGAGACAGGGAGCTGGACACTGACCAGCAGCAAGGAGGCAGGGAGCTGGACACTGACCAGCAACAGGGAGACATGGAGCTGGAGACTGACCAGCAGCAGGGAGACGGGGTGCT
Source organism: Chiloscyllium plagiosum (assembly GCF_004010195.1). Classification (NCBI taxonomy): domain Eukaryota; kingdom Metazoa; phylum Chordata; class Chondrichthyes; order Orectolobiformes; family Hemiscylliidae; genus Chiloscyllium; species Chiloscyllium plagiosum. The sequence goes on from NC_057732.1 coordinate 5,464,738, forward strand.
GGACACTGACCAGCAAGCAGGGAGACGGGGAGCTGGACACGGACCAGCAGCAGGGAGACAGGGAGTTGGAGACTGACCAGCAGCAGGGAGACAGGGAGCTGGACCCTGACCAGCAGCAGGGAGACCGGGAGCTGGAGATTGACCAGCAGCAGGGAGACAGGGAGCTGGACCCTGACCAGCAGCAGGGAGACAGGGAGCTGGACACGGACCAGCACCAAGCAGGGAGACTGGGAGTTGGAGACTGACCAGCAGCAGGGAGACCGGGAGCTGGAGTCTGACCAGCAGAAGGGCGATAGGGAGCTTGACACTGACCAGCAGCTGCAGGGAGTGGGGGAGCTGGTCACTGACCAGCAGGAGGGAGACAGGGAACTGGACATGGACCAGCAGCAGCAGGGAGACAGGGAGAGGAGAATGACCAGCAACAGGGAGACGGGGAGCTGGACACTGACCAGCAGCAGCAGGGAGTCAGGGAGATGGACACTGACCAGCAGCAGGGAGACCGGGAGCTGGACACTGACCAGCAGCAGGGAGACAGGGAACTGGACACTGACCAGCAGCAACAGGGAGACAGGGAGATGGACACTGACCAGCAGCAGGGAGA
>NC_057732.1:5465838-5511570 GCF_004010195.1 Chiloscyllium plagiosum
TGAATTCTTCCAATCAGGATTTGTTTCACCACTTCAGCTATAACTTCTTTAATTACTACTCTTTAATCCAACTTTATGTGACCATACTGGCTTGTAACCTCCATTTACACCACCAATTCATATTTTCTCCTTTATTAAGCCTGCTGGAAGACTAATGGCGTTATCAGCTAGCATCAGTGACTGACTTGCACCCTTGTTTTCAGTGGACAGAGTCTTACAGGGCACAAAATAACAAGGACCATGGTGATAAATCTGGGAGCGTTGTGCAAAAAGTCTAGTGAAAGCCTTTTTCGAATTCACAAGCAACTAGCTGCACTTTTCAACTGTGTTCTGGATGTCAAGAAAATGATGGGGATAATTGCTTGTTATAAGCCTAAACATAACTCTACATTGCACTTCATTAACATGTAGTTTCTTGCCCTTAAATATAATTGTTTGTCCCCTACCCACTGAAGGTTATAGCAGAGCATTTCTTCCTTACTAATGTCTTTTAGATACCTACTAAACTTCAACATACGTTGTTGCTTCGATGACATTATTAACATCCATATTTATTATGGGCTTTGGCAGTCGATAGGCTGTTTGTTTTTCACTTGATTGACTCAGCTCAATCCACCATGAAGACACAAGGCACTAAGAATTCCTGACATGAAGATTGGGTGCCTGGAAACTCCAGCTCAGCGATATGCTCCTCTGGGCCACCATCGTCTAAAACTGGCAACAGCTGCATCTCAGGGCACTCTCCAGGGCACCAGCCGCAATTCCTCCCCACCTCCCCCCCGCACTCCATGCACATTGGCATCAAACTCTTGCCCACCTCTTAGGACCCTCCTGGCACCTCTTTGATCCTCCTACAGAATGCACCAGAAATTGGCATGGCACTCCTAGACCAGGTTTCATCTCAGGACCGCTCACCTGCTCTCCCAAGGCTAACCCAGCAGCCCCTCCTAATGCAGTCACACAAGCATGCAGCTGGTTCTTGCTGGTCAGCAATCTGCAGTCAAAGGGGATAGACATATTGCAGTACAGCACATCGCAACATCGCTCTCATACCTGCAGCAAGCACCAACGGCTCCCACGACAAATACGCAGCGTGTACAGCAAGCAGACAGTGGCATCTAAAAACCTCCGGACTGCAGTCCGCATTGAAGTGCATGGAGGCTGGTCAGGAGGTCCCAGCACAGTAAGTCAAGGCAGCCTCGGAGATCAGATCTGGGCTTTTGGCCATACTAAGATGTTCAGTAGGGACCAGTCTTGGCCAGGGGCTATATTTATCTGATATCCAGGGAGTGGGGAAAGGTCAGTCCTTTGAGAAACACAGTCAGGGAGAGGTACAGGCATCATCAGGGCTATGCACACCATGCTAATGTCACTCAAGGGGGTGGATCACGATCAGTCTGTTGGGTCCGTCCAATGAGAACAAGAGGGAAATGGGGGAGTGTGTAAAGAGGATCAGTGCTGAGGTAAGAAGGCTACTGATACTGAGCGTTGGTGGTGGAGGGTGTGGATGTTTGTGGTTGTGGTGCCAAACACATGGGCTGATTTGTCCTGGATGGTGTCAAGCTTCTTGAGTGTTGTTGGAGCTGCACCCACCCAGGCACGTAGGGAATATGACAACACAATCCTGTCTTGTTCCTTTTAGATGGTGAACAGAGTTTGGGGAATCAGCAGGTGGATTACTCACTGCAGTATTCCTAGCCTCTGACCTGCTCTTGTAGCCACAGTGTTGCTGTGGTGAGCCTAGTTCAGTTGCTGGTCAATGTTAACCCCTAGGATGTTAATAGCTTTGCCTTCCCTGAACTATCCAAACATCATTCTTGGAGAGATACTGTATTTCTGAACTCAGCCAAGTATCATTTGAACTGCCCTAAACTTTTCAATCCCTGGATCTTCTAAGTTAAAATCAATCCTTGATTATCTTGAGTCGAAACAAAAACCCACATTTAAAAGCCATATTTAGCTCAACCATCATAAACCACAATAGAAACAATTTTCCATTCGCACTCCAGGAGTACCGAGCTCTCTGATAGTGGCTTTGGTCACTGTTCTGGAAGGATATTCTGACCCAGTTATTCTTTAAACCCTTCAGAGAAGTAGTCAACTGCATATGGCATTATTTTAAAATTCAAACCATAAAAATAACATTAATATATACATATTTCAGACACCTTTTGCAACACAAGCAACTGGAAGTTCAAGCTTGTTGACTGAGCAGATGTGTTCTGCATCATGGTTAGCCAGCATGCGTTTGGTTCCACCAGTGCAGAGGAGAGTGTAGTGAGAGCAATGCATACCGTGGGGGAGATTGAAAAAGTATAAGTAAATGACTCCTTTCACCTAGAAGGAGTGTGCAGGGCCTTGAGCAGAGAGGGGAGCGAAGGTAAAAAGGCAACTGTTACATCTCCTGTGCTTACATGAAACTGTATCATGGTTTGGGAATGAAGGCTGGCTCAGGAATAGAGGAATGGATCCCGGTATGACAGAGGGAATGGTCCCTTCAGAATGTTGAAAAGTAGGGAAGAGGGGAAGATCTATTTGATGTTGGCACTACACAGTAGTGGCAATGACAGCTGATGATCCATTGAATATGAAGGCTTGAGGAGTGAACCAGCAATAAAGTTTCAACTTTGATCTCCAGCATCTGCAGACCTCACTTTCTCCTCGAAGACTACACAGTAGTGGCAATGACAGCTGATGATCCATTGAATATGAAGGCTTGAGGAGTGAAAGATGAAGACAAGGGGGAATGTATTGTGGTTCTAGGAGGGCGGAAGTGAGACTCATTAGGAAATGAGTCAAACAAGTGAGGGGAAGTTTTTTGTTCAGCCTTCTTGTTTATGCTTATCCTAAAGTGAAAAACGTTAAAACAGATGATCTCTTCAATAATCACACTGCTGTTTTTGGGGGATTTACGACAATGACTACAATTAAAACATTTCAGTGTTGCACTTTAGGACACATTGAGATTCTGAAATATGCTACATCATGTTCCTTTCTAGAATGCAAAGGCTACCATAGAAACAGGAGTAGATCATTTAAATGTTCAAGAACGCTCCACCATTCAATCAGACCATGGCTACTCACAGCCTTCAAACAATTGTCAAACATAAATCTATCAGTCTTAGATTAGATTAGATTAGATTACTTACAGTGTGGAAACAGGCCCTTCGGCCCAACAAGTCCACACCGACCCGCCGAAGCACAACCCACCCAGAACGTGCAAACTCCACACAGTCAGTCGCCTGAGGCGGGAATTGAACCCGGGTCTCTGGCCTAACCAAGATCTCTGGGGCTGTGAGGCAACAGTGCTAACCACTGTGCCACCGTGCTGCCGTGCTAAATATTTACAAAATATTTAGCTGTCCTGAACTTAACAACTTTTTTTTTGGCAGGGGTGGAATTTCCCTTCGCATGAGTAAGTGTTTTCTGACTTAACTCTATGTTGCTTATTCCAGACTCTTTCACTCCCCTCCAATGACCCACCCACCTTTGATATGGAATACAGTACAGAGCCTTGGATTAGAAATGGGCTTAAGCTGTCTAAGACATGTTGTTCAATAATAATTGACAAATAAGTAAAATGGATTTCAGTTGAAGCCGTGCACAGTTTTGGTTTGCCTATCTAACCATTGTGCATATAAACCTTGGGGCCCAGAGCAATGAATTCAGTGGACTACACAGAGAGTAGCTTAGATGTCTGTGATCAAAGGTGTAAAATTAGAAGACTCCTCATGACAATCAGTTACATTTTCCAAATTAGCCGAAACATCAACATTCGGATTCCTGCTTATTCTTTCAGTTGAAATGCATGGAGAATGCTTAAAGACATAATTTTAAGGTATAGGGAACGTAGAAACAATCACGGACTGAATAGTATCATTTTCCACTTTGAAGTGACAATTCCTGAGCAAATAAATAGCTGATATTTTTGTTTGGCTGCATTTCTGAAGTTTGTTCATTGTCTTCAGTCTTCAGGCACCTCAACAGAACCTAATGTTCCAATTTCTCATTCTAGGCTTGGATCAGCAAGAAATCATTTGACATATGGTTTCGCACAAGCTGTCACACCTACAACAGGTTACACCCTGAGCAATCCACAAAGTCTTTTCTAGACTTATGCTCCCATTTATATTGTGATTGATACTATAGCACGTGTCAGTTCAAGCACAGGTAGGTTATGAAATACTGTTTTTAGTGTACTTTTGGTGAAATGCAGCAACCTCTTCTGAATCTGCGTGAGGTGTTGAATTTGCTCACAATGGACCCAACACACCGAGCTCCACAAAACTGTTACATCGCAGAATGAGGCCAGCTGGCCTGTCATGTCAGTGTTGGCTTTTGAATGAACAATTTACTCCCTCACCCTGTAACTCTGCGCTATCTTCATTTTCAGATGATAATCTAACCCTGTCTTCAATGTTTCGATTGAATCTGCCTCCAGCAGATTCTCAGAACGTGCATTCCAGCTCCTCACATGGTGTGTGAAGTGTTCTCTCCTACATGATTTAGTTTCCATTGTTTCTTTTGTCAGTTATCTTAAATTTATGTCCTCTGTTTCTCAGTCATTTCACCAAAGGGAATAGTTCCTCCCTATCTAATCTGGCTGGAGTCCTCATCATTTTCAGCTCTTCAATCAAATAAGACCATAAGACGTGGGAGTAGAAGTTGGCCGTTCAGCCCACTGAGTCTGCTCTGTTATTTAATGAGATCATGGTTGATCTAACAACTCTCAATTCCAATTTCCTGTATTTTTCCCCTAAACATTGATTCCTCTTAAAAATCTGTCTGTCTCAGCCTTGACCATACTTAATGACCCAACCTTAACAACCCTCTGCAGTAAAGAATTCCACAGATTCACAATCTTCTGGGAGAAGAAATTCCCCCTCATTTCTGTTTTAAATGTGTGTCCCCTTATTCTGAGATTACACCCTCTGGTCCTAGACTCTCCTGAGAGAGGTAATATCCTTCTGCATCCACTTTGAAAAGTCTTCTAAGTATGTTTCAATAAGGTCACTTCTCATTGTTCTATATACAAAAGCGTGCAACCTACTCAACCTCTGCTCATAAGACATTCCCTCCATATAAATCATGAGGGGCATGGATAGGGTGAATAGCCAAAGTTTCCCCAGGGTAGGGGAGCCCATAACTAGAAGGTATAGGCTTAGGGTGAGAGGGGAAACATTTAAAAGGGACCTAAGGGGCAACCTTTTCACGCAGAGGGTGGTGCATGTATGGAATGAGCTGCCAGAGGAAGTGGTGGAGGCTGGTACAATTACAACATTTAAAAGGCATCTGGATGAGTATGTGAATAGGAAGGGTTTATAGAGATATGGGCTGAATGCTGGCAAATGGGACTAGATTGATTTGGGATATCTGGTTGGCATGGACATGTTGGACCTAAGGATCTGTTTCCCTGCTGTACATCTCTATGGCTCTATGGTATCAGCCAAGTGAACCTTCTCTGGGCGGCCTCCAATGCCAATATATTTTGTCTTAGATAAGGGACCCAAAAGTGTTGCTAGTATTTCAGCTAAGATCTGAACTAATGCCTTGTACAAAGTTGTGGATTCCTTCACTGAGCTGGTGTGGTTTTCTGGAAACGTCTCGTCGCCTCGCCAGGTGACATCATCAGTGTGTCGTGGATAAGGTGTAGGTGCTTTGTCCTGTCTGTAAGTGATGTGTCTCTGTTTGTTGGTACTTGCAGTTCTGTATCTGAGTGGTTTGTATACGGGTTCCAGTTCAATTGATTGAGTTCCAGTTGGAGTGCCAGGCTTCAAGGAATTCTCTGGCATGTCTCTGGCTTGCCTTTGCTAGGATGGTTACATCGCCCCAGTTGAATTTGTGTCCTTTGTTGTGTGTGTCTTCTATAGTTTAGCTGAAGCTCCATACTTTTCCTGTCCACCTCTTCTTCTCCAAGAGGAACTCTGTCCCTCTTCTACAATCTATGTCTAATTGAAGTTTCTCATCGCTGGAACCATACTCATGAATCCTTTATGCACTCTCTCGAATGCCTTCACATCTTTCTGAAAGTGTGGCACCCACAAGTGGACACCATTCTCCAGCTGAGGCTGAACTAATGTTTTCTCCAATTTCATCATAATCTTCTTACTATTGTATTCTGTGCTCCAAGTAACAAAGTGCTTGCAACTCCCTCAGAATCACCTCCAAGCCAGAACATAGCTTAAGATTATCGGTAATGAACAAATCTGGCTGTATATTGAAGTCGATGTTCATACATGAGCTGACAGCCTATTCCATAGCTCCCATTATCCCATGTAAATAGAAACGCTGTCTGAAAAACAGTTTAGTCCTACTCTTTTAATACTTATCTCCCTAAGCCCTTCAGGGTTGAAGGTGACTTTCTTCCACCCTGCGGTTGTAGGTCCTGAGGTGACTAAACAGTCTAATGCTGGACGTACATGCCCTGCCACAGATGGGACAAATGGTGTTTGCAGAGCTCTCTGGGTGGGATGCTCAGCCACCCTCTGCTATTTGCACTTGTCCTCCAGCTGGGCCTCTTGGAAGTGCTTGAGATGGCCAGCACCTTCGAGGGTGCTTCTACTCCAGTTTGGGAGTTCCTGGGCTAGGATCTCACTGATCACTAGGAATATCGCATTATTTTGTAAGGAATTTTATAACTTTTACCAACTCCTCTCACACTGATTCAGTCAAAACTTAAGGTCTACACATATATAATCACATCCCCCTATGAATCACAATTACTCTAAATTCTGTGCTCCTTTTAAAGTGCAGCAAGCCAGTTGTTTGACGTTATCTGGGTAACCTGGGGAATAGTATGATGTTCATCCTCTGAACACTTTCAAAAGTCTCAATGCAATTCTCAGTAACCAACATGCCTTTATAATATTTGCATGAATAAAGATATTTACAAATCTTACACAATGTATATGTGTAAATTAAGTAGATGTTCATTTGTAAAATAGGGTCCTTTATGATACATTGATCGATAGTAACATAATAGGTGATGGATGGATAGGTGGATAGAGAGATAAAAAGGTAGATTGATGGACAGACAGGTAGATAAATGGATAGATAGATAGTCAGACAGATAAATAGACAGAGATAGACATCAGGTAGATAGACAGACAGATAGATGGACAGACATAGATAGATGGATGGATAGGCAGATAGATAGACAGATGAATAGAAGAAGATCAACATCAGATAGGCAGATAGATAGACAGACATAGATAGATGGATAGACAGACAGAGACAGATAGACAGACAGATAGACAAATAGATAAACAGATGGATGGATACATAGACAGGCAGACAGATAGATAGACAGACATAGATGGATGCATGGATAGACAGAAGACAGATAGATAGACAGACATAGATGGATGCATGGATAGACAGACAGACAGATAGATACACAGACAGAGACATAGATGGGTAGGCAGACAGATAGATAGACAGACATAGATGGATAGACAGGTAAATAGCCAGAGATAGACATCAGATAGACAGGTAGATAGAAGAAAGAATGATTGGCAGGTATGCAGGTAAATGGACAAGTCAAAAGAGGAGCAGATAGACAGATCTGGAGAGGGAGACGGGTGAATAGATATTCAGACAGGTAGATAGGCAGATAGGTCAATAAATGGTCAGGTGAATAGATAAGCATATGGCTGGATATATATTCAGGTAGGCAGACAGACAGAGAGATTCAGGACGCTGGCTTGTTAAGCTGGAAAGGCCAGGCTGGGGACTGAGGCTGTTAGCACGATGAAGGTGTCCCGGAACCGGCACATAGTCGCTCTCCTCCCGTGTACCAGGAAGCGGGTGTAGAGACCGTTGTGCCTCTCCATGGAAACGGTCAACACACGGCGCCGGTCCGAGTGGTCCTGGAGAGGGAGAGGGAGAGGGAGAGAGGGAGGGAGGGAGAGTGCAGCCGGCAGTGGCGGTGAGGCTAAAGTACCATCTCCCTTGTCTGCACACACTGGCACGTTGTGTTTGTGCTGGGAGCCTGGGTTAAAGTGACTATTCCCAAATTAAAGACTGCCCAGTCCAGCGAAGGTGTAATTTGGTGAGTATTAGTTTTGTGTTGGACTCATAACAGAGATTTGAGATTGAACGAGGACAGATTATAGCAATTTGGTTCCTGTTCCCTTGAATGCGGAAGATTCAGGGTGAGCTGTTCTGGGTTTCTAAAATGAGACGGGAATTTTAAAAATTAAAGTGTGTCCTCAATCGGGAGAAAACCAAGGACCAAAAGGCACAATCTTTACATGTAAGGGGGGGACCCCTAACACACACACGGTAGTGAAAAAGTGGAACTCTCTCCCAGACAAGTTGACACAATTGGAGATTTTCAGATTAAGAGACATGGAGGGAAATAGAGTTAAAATACAGTCATTATGTAGTTGAACTGGGAAAAGACCAAAGATGGGCTGAGTGGCCTGTTCCTATGTTCCTTTCTCTATACACCTTAATAGTGTCATTACCAGAAGTTGTAAATAGCACATTGTGTCTTGCGTAATTTGTAATTGAACTGGGACATGGGTGACTGAGTCATAGACTGGTTGGCTCGTTCGTTGGCTGGAGTGTGCCAATTGTGGAAGGTCAGAAATGTTTACCACTGCTGTCTGTTCAGGTGTGGAGGTGTCGGTGTTGGACTGGAGTGGACAAAGTTAAAAATCACACCACACCAGGTTAGAGTCCAACAGGTTTATTTGGAAGTACAAGCTTTCAGAGCACTGCTCCTTTGTCAGGGAGCTAGTGGGGCAGGATTATTGGACACAGAATTTAGAGTAAAAGATCAAAGTGTCATACAACTGATGCAATGCATTTCACCAATACTGGGGTATCGTCTTGTCTTACATCTGTGCTGCTCCACATCCTGGCTTGTTTCTGTACTGGAAGGCAGTTGTACATGGGCATGCTATTTGCTGGATTCACACACAGTTATATTGGGCTCTGGAGAACAGTAAAAGTGAACAGTGCAGTAAGCCATTTCAGTTGTTGCATCATTTCCATAATGTTCAGTAAATTCGATTAAAAGTCATGTGGGTGATTTTTAATGTTTAGTGCAGACCCCTTGTTTTCTTTATTTTCGACAACTTGCTTTTATTTAGTTCCTCACTTTCCTCTACACAATTGGCTGTGCAAGGATTAAACCAGATCCCTAGCTCCTTCAGCAGTGTTGCTATGGCACTAGTTACTGGGAGTCACGTAAGGAAAGTGCAAAGTGACTCTTCACGACACTCTGTCTCCTGCTGAGGAATACCTAGCCTGCACTTCTTACAAAAGCATGGAGAGGACTGTTGGTCCAATGCACAAGGCTGAATTGGTGCTAAGGCAGTCCAACACGCTAGTTTGAGGGAAATGTGTAGCATATTAATTAGTACATATTTGGACATATTTGCTGAAAAGTTGTGCAGAAAAGGTTATCATTACCAGAGAGCTAACTGACCTATTGCAGTGCAGAGGGAGTGCTGCACTGTTGGAGAAGCTGCCTTAAAAAAAAGGATATTCAATCCAAGAGCTTGCAAGTATACTTACTGATCACAAAGCCCCATTTTGAAGAAATTGTCTGTGTGTCTTGGCCAACACTTATTTTCAACCAACATCTAAAATCATTTCCCCATTTCTTTGTCAATAAATTCTTACTGAATACAGAATCACTTCATGTTTCCCAACATCACAACAGTGACAGCAGTTCCAACATGTATATCAATGGCTGTGAAGCCAGCTGGGGCATCCAAAGGTCATAAAAAGCTCTTTATAGTCCAGTTTCTCTCCTTTTTCTTTCTGAAGGTAATCTGCTTTAGTTAATGTTCAATGACGGATAAGTCCCATCAAGGAGAATCTCACTCCTTTTGAACAACATAATGGGATCTTTCTATGCTCACCTAAGTGAGCAGTTGAATTTTGGTTTCAAAAACACTGTTTTATGAAAACACTGCACCTCCAATAATGCAACAAACATTCCCTTATTCCTACTTCGACTGCCAGCTTGGGGTATACGCTCAGATGTTACATACAGGCATTGCCTGGAACCTGCTGAGGGAGTATTACCAGTCGAGCCAAGGCTGATATAGTGTTGGCTGTTCTGTTACGGTTATCATTTTTATCACTCCTACATGTAATAATAACACATGTATAGTCACGACTTCACCATTTTTATTCATTCATCCATGACATATGGGTGCCGCGGGCTGGGCCAGCATTTATTGCCCGTCCCTAGTTGCCCTTGAGAAGTCAGCGTTGTGCTACCTTCTTGAGCCGCTGCAGTCCATTTGGTGTAGGTAGATCCATAAAATCATTCATTGCAGAATGTTGACCCAGTGACACTGAAGCGATAAATGTCCGAGTCAGAATGGTGAGTGGCTCTGCTTCTTGTGAGGGTTGTTGGTGGAGAGAGTGTGGATGCTTGTGGACGTGGTGCCAATCAGGCAGTCTGCTTTGTCCTGGATGGCGTCAAGCTTCCTGAGTGTTGTTGGAGCTGTATAGTCATTGAAGCAAAAGGGGAGCGTTCCGTCACACTCTTGGCTTGTGCCTTGTAGATGGTGGACAGAATTTAGAGAGTCAAAAGGTGAGTTATTCACTGCAGGATTGTCAGCCTCTGATTGGGTCTTATTGCAACTGTATTTAAGTGGGCTAGTCCCAGTTCAGATTCTGGGCAATGGTGACCCTCAGCTCTTGAATTAACATGGAGGATTGTGTAAGTCCAGATTTATAAAAGTCTTCAGGTCTTCAGTTGTTAGTGTCCGTGGTGCTTTTTAAGTTCAATCTGCAAAGGTATCAGAAGCCACAATCTAGAAGCATAAAGGTTTATGTACTGGAGAGCTAATGCCTGAACTATTTTTCTTCACTGCTTAGCTCAGCCACAGCAAGCACATTCTTTGACTTACCCAAGATTCCATGTGGTGTGGGTGAGACTCATTCAAGGAGCGACAAACTCGGTCAAACCCTTCAAGTTGAATGTCAAACAAGGGATATTTATTGTGAATGTCAAGACGAGTGAAATAGTGTTGTGGCGTCTCAGAGTGGATTGTTGCCATGGGGAAGCGTTGAAAACTGTTGCACTCTCTTTAATTTTCAAATTGAAATGTTTTGCCCTCGAGCTTTAGGCCCAACATGGAATTTGTTTTCCAAGTATCATGGGTACGGCACCTAAGAGCGGAACAAGTTGGATTTTATTGCCTTGTCTGTAGTCTTCGAGTTCAAATGTTTTGGAATGTACTTTCATAAATTTTACAAATGCATTGTATTTTTGGAAAACCAGAATCTTGCAGAAGATGGGATTTCAGCCCATTATTGTACAGTTGGAATGCCACTGCAGCATTATGAATGGCTGCCTGACGCAAAACGGTTGTCTTGCCAGCTCTGTCTTATTCGCAGACTGTAGGTTGGTGTCAGAAGGAATCCTGGAAGTCAAGGGCTGTCCAGTGTTGTCATTGCAGATGGCTGGGATTGTGCTTTTCTCGGTACAACCTGCAACCTCAAGGCATTCTAACTGTGAGGGGCTTAGTGTCAATGTGACTGCAAGTGAGGCAAGTAAAGGGGGGCAACCATGAGAGCAGGAATACGGGAGCCTCAGTCTTGGCAACTATCCAACAGCTCTGAGGATCTTTCAACTTAATTGGATGTGAGTGTGGGCTACAGAGTAGATGAGCTAACTAACCATGATGCTATGGTGCAGGAAGCTATTCAAGAAATGGGGGTGGGGGATGACAAAGAGGAAATACAATGGGATAGGGGACAATAGAATGAGGGGGCTTGACATTGCTTTCAGCAGCAAACAGCGTGTTTCCAGATGGCTATGTTCTCTGCTCAGGGTCAGGGATCGGGACCTTTGCTCTAGGCAGGGCTTATAGAATCATAGGGTCATACAGCACAGTGACAGACTCTTTGGTCCAACCAGTTCATGCCAACCACAACCCTTAATACACCAGTCCCACTTGCCTGCAGTTGGAACATATCCCTCCAAACCTTTCCTATTCATGTACTTATCTGAATGTCTCTTAGATTGGCTCAATGTGCTGAACAGTGGCAAATGGAGTTTAATTTGGATAAATGCCATGTACCCACATCCACCACTTTCTCTCAAAGTCCATTCCACACATGAACCACTTCCTGTATTTTAAAAAAAATGCCTTTCATATGTGTTTTAAATCTATCTCCTCTCCCCTTAAAACTATGCCCCCTAACCTTGAAATCCCCCACCCCAGAGAAAAGACACCTGCTATTCCCCTTATCTATACCCCTCTCATGGATTTTATAAGCCTCTATAAGGTCACCCCTCAGCCACCTACGCTCCTGTGAGAAAAAGTCTCAGCCTCTCCAGCCTCTCCCTATGACTCAAACCTTCCATTCCCAGCAACATCCTGGTAAACCTTTTCTGAACCCTCTTCAGCCTTCCTATAACAGGGTGACCAGAAATGGATATAAGTACCCCAGAAGAGGCCTCACCAACATCCTATACAACTTCAATATAGCATCCCAACTCCTGTACTCAAAAGGTCTGAGGAATGAAGGCAACCATGCTAAATGCCTTCTTACCCACCCTATCTATATGTGGTACAAACTTCAAAGAATTATGAAACCCAAGGTTTGTTCCACAACAGTACCCAGGGTCCTACTTTTAATTGTGTAATTAGAGTCAGAGTCATAGCGAAGTACAGCATAGAAACAGACCGCAATTCTTGCCTTTGTTTGTTTTACCAAAATGCAATACATGGCATTTATCCAAATTAAACTCCATTTGCCAAATTCAGCACATTGAGCCAATTGAGGTAATTGGTGTCACCTTAATGTCTGCTTAAAACACAGTATAGGCAGTACCAGGGTAATGAACATGTTCCATTCCTGAGTACATTTGTGCACATGTTGGAATATAAAACAATAAATATAAAATATGAGTATGAACAAATATTGAATCCGAAAAACTAATAGTGATATGGGATCTTGTTTGTAAGCATAGATGTTTGTAAGCATAGATGTTTGTAAGTCAGACGTTTGTAAGTCAGAGTATGGGTATGTTCATATGGGGTTTATGATGAACCCATTGTGAGCGGAATTGTTCTAGCTATTAGATTTGCCTTTCAGTAAATTATAATCGCTGTTTTCTGCAGCCAACAAAATGGCAGATTGTGGGTCTATTGGCCAGAAGTCAGAGAAAGCTCAACTACAGGAGCTGAATGAACGATTCTGTCATTACATACGAAAAGTGAAATGCATGACAGATCAGCTTGGAATGAAGGTACAGTACTGAACTTGGAAAAGGTTCCTCAAAATATGTTTATGCAAATGTTCCTTTTGCTTGCTGTCCTGTGCTTCTGGGATATCTTGGGGCTGTGAAAAGCACAATATCAATGCAACTCATATATTTTTGAAATCATTTGAAATGATCTGACCTACATGCAGTGTTGCAACAAAAATGCCCATGGAATCAGAGACTTGAAAGCCAACAATTTCTGTCGCTTCACTGCTTTCAGATGAATTACTCTCAATGGGGGACAAAAAACTCACATAACAAAGTAGGAGCTGCTTTCCCTCTTGGAGTGGTCTGGGTTACAGTCACAACATTAAAATTTACAGGGGCAGCTACAGAGTGAAAAAAGCTTTTAGAAATACAGTAATTAGTAGAATTTGTCAAATATGTGTTTGGTTTTGGATATCAATATTTCCTTTGAATTCTCTCTATATGTGGGAGGGGTGAATGACGAACTAGCCCTGCTCTTACAACAGAAAGTCAAAGCCAAAGTCTTTATTTGATGGGTAAATTCTGGCCCTTCTTTCACAGTTAAACTGTTTGTATGTAATGTGTATGTAATTATGTCTTTATTTTGAATGAATTTCAGTTTTATAATGTCTATGAAAATCTTTTACAAGAAAGTTTCAGGATCTTAGAAGAAGCGCCACAAAGTAAAGGAAGTGTATGACAATAAATGTGATTGTAGACAGTTCACACGATTCACTGATTGAGTTGATAAGTACGTGCTTTTATGTGTGAATACCAGAGTGCATGTTCATACAGGAGGTGAAAGTGTCCAATCTCCATCTTTGATCTACTGCTGTTTTGGATCATATCTTATATTGCAACTGATTGGGTGGAAACAGTCACACTGACCTATGTAGTCAGAACTTACTGTCTTCTAAACAATCAATAAATCAATTGCTGTGGAGTAATTACAACGAGAGCAAGGAGGATAGACAGGAGGACAATTCACAAGGAGAGAAAAAAATGAAGGGGGAGCTGAAGGAAGGACAGGAAAAGGATTTTATGGAAAGTACAAAGGAGCAGGAGAAAGATACATGGTCGTACAATATGAATGATATTGTGGTTTTTGCTAAATGTGTTTTATCAAACAAGCTCTGAATGGATTTCAATATCTTGTGGCTTCCTATTATCAACCATAATCTTCAGTATTCAAGTGGCTGGCAAAGTCACCACTGTGTTGAATATTCATGGTTGCATTGCATGTTCCTGCTTTAGACTGGCTGCAGGCTGACATGCGGGATCACTGGAGCTGAGGTATTATGTCAAATTGCAACCAGCAGGTCACAGATCTTTGCCTGGAAGCTCCAGGATTAATCCCAGGATTAATTGTATGATATTGTAATCCAGACCTTGGACTAATGTTCTGGGGTAAGAGTTCAAATCCCACCATGCCAGATGAATTCAATAAAGATCTGGTTGGTCAGATGTAACTGTTATTGATGGTTGTTGACACCCATCTGGTTCAATAATGTCCTTTAGAGAAAGAAATCCGCTGCCCTTACCCAGTCTGGCCTACTTGCAAATCCCTGTGGTAAATGCTGAACTGATGTAGGTAGCCATTCAAGGGGAATTTCAGGATGGGCAATAAATGCTGGTCTAACCAGCAGCACCACATTCCATGAATGAATTTAAAAAAAAACTCACATCTCACATTTAACTCTTTTGTGGTTTTTGTAACTGCTGAGACTCTGATTTTCCAGTTGTCTGTTCCAACAGTTATTACTTATAGGGGTGGTGATGGCCCAGTGATATTATTGCTGGACTGTTAATCCAGAGACCCAAGTGATGTTCGGTAGACCTCAGTTCAAATCTGCAAATGGCGGAATTTGAATTTAATGAAGACCTAGAATTAAGAGTCTAATGATGATCATGAGTCCATTGTCAATTGTTGTAAGACCCTTCTGGTTTACTAATGTCCTTTAGGGAAGGAAACCGCTGTCCTTACCTGGCCTGGCCTACATGTGACTCCATGATCTGTCCTACCTGCCAATCTTCCTTCCCACCTATCCACTCCACCCTCCTCTCTGACCTATCACCTCCATCCCCACCTCCGTCCACCTATTGTACTCTTGGCTACCTTCTCCCTAGCCCCACCCCCCCTCCCATTTATCTCTCCACCTGGAAGGCTCCCTGCCTTCATTCCTGATGATGGGCTTTTGCCCGAAACATCAATTTTTCCTGCTTCTCAGATGCTGTTCGACTTGCTGTGCTTTTCCAGCACCACTCTAATCTAGACTACATGTGACTCCAGACCCACAGCAATATGATTGACTCTTAAATGCCCTCTGGGCAATTAGGGATGAGCAGTAAATGCTGGCCTAACCAGTGTTGCCCACAACCCGTGAATGAATATTAAAAGATGATAAAACAACACTGATGTTGTTCATGGTTCATTGTACAGCACATTGAGTATAGAAGGTGGAAGGTAATGTTGCAACTGTACAGGACATTGGTTAGGCTAATTTTGGAATACTCATGTAATTGTAGTTTCCCTGCTATAGAAAAGATGTTGCGAAACTTGAAAGGGTACAGAAAAGATTTACAATGATATTGGGCTGTTTTCCCTGGAGGCTGTGGGGTGAAATATGGTAACAAAGAAAATAGGAGCAGGACTGTGCCATTCGGCCCTGCCAATCTGCACCACCGTTCAATATGATCATGCAATTTGAGTATCCCACTCCCGGTTTCTCTCCATTCCCTTTGATCCTTTTAGCTGCTAGGGCCATGTCTTCAATATATCTAACAAACTGGCCTCAACAGCTTCCTGTGGGAGAGAACTCCACAGGTTCACAACTCTCTGAGGGAAGAAATTCTTCCTCATCTCAGTCCTGAATGGCTTACCCCTTATTCCCAGTCTGTGACCCCTTGTTCTGGATTTTCCTCACAGCTGGTACATCTTTCCTGCATCTAGCTTGTCCAATCCTACTACCTCAATGGAATCAATTTATGTAAAGGGACAGTACACCAGTCAATGAAGGCAAGCATGCAGGTACAGCAGGTAGTGAAGAAGGCTAATAGCATGCTGGCTTTCATAACAAGAGGAATTGAGTATAGAAGCAAAGAGGTGCTTCTGCAGCTGTACAGGGCCCTGGTGAGACCACACCTGGAGCACTGTGTGCAGTTCTGGTCTCCAAATTTGAGAAAAGAAGTTCTGGCTATTGAGAGAGTGCAGCGTAGGTTCACGAGGTCAATTCCTGGAATGGCAGGATTACCATACACTGAAAGGCTGAAGCGGCTGGGCTTGTATACCCTTGAGTTTCGAAGATTGAGAGGGGATCTGATTGAGACGTATAAGATTATGAAAGGATTGGACACTCTGGCAGTAGGTAACATATTTCCACTGATGGGTGTGTGCCGAACCAGAGGACACAGCTTAAAAATACGGGGTAGACCATTTAGGACAGAGCTCAGGAGAAACTTCTTCACCCAGAGAGTGGTGGCTGTGTGGAATGCTCTGCCCCAGAGGGCAGTGGAGGCCCACTCTCTGGATTCATTTAAGAAAGAGTTGGATAGAGCTCTCAAAGATAGTGGAATCAAGGGTTATGGAGATAAGGCAGGAAAAGGATACTGATTAGGAATGATCAGCCATGATTATATTGAATGGCGGTGCAGGCTCGAAGGGCTGAATGGCCTACTCCTGCACCTATTGTCTATTGTCTATTGTCAATCCCATCAGGATTTTTAATGTTTCTATGAGACCCCTTATTCTTCTAAATTCCAGTGAATACAAGCCCACTCAATCCAGTCTTTCTTCAATGTGTCAGTCCTGCCATCCCGGGAATCAGTCTGGTCAACCTTGGACTCCCTCCATAGCAAGAATGTCCTTCCTCAGACGAGGAGACCAAAACTGCACACAATACTCAAGGTATAGAGGTTTTATAAAATCAAGAGGGGCACAGATAGGGTGAATAGCCAAGGTTTTTTTTTCCCTAGGTTAGGGGAGCCGAAAGGTAGAGAGCTTGGGTTTAAGGTGAGACGGGAAAGATTTGAAAAGGGATCTAAAGGGCAACTTTTTCACTCAGAGGGTTGTGTGTGTATGCAATGAGCTGCCAGAGGAAGTGGTGGAGGTTGGTACAATTATAACATTTAAAAGGCATCTGGATGGGTATATGAATAGGAAGGGTTTGGAGGGATATGGGCTGGGTGCTGGCAGGTGGTCAGCATGGACATGTTGGACCCAAGCGTCTGCTTCCGTGTTGTACATCTCTATGACTCTATGCCAACTTGTGTCATTCACATGGAAAGAAGTGTGTGATTGTGTGTAGGGCTGGAGGTGAGAAACATTCAGTGAGAGATTAGAAACGATAATATTATCTCTCCACTGTATGACCTTGCTTCTCTTTCATAGCTCTAATGCATGCCACACCTATACTCTTTAATTGTTTTTCAGTTGTTCAATTTGCAACAACATTCTCTGCCATATTTTTGCTGTGTCCCATGGTTCGTTCTAGCCGTTCTTTTTTATTATTATATGTAGCATCGTACATTGAACCTTATGCCCACTTGCTCGCAGATATCCAGGACATTGTTATTCAGATCACCTACTGTGGATTACATGATGGATCCTGACACTAAGTAATGTCCTCTACCACTCCCACATGTCTGATCACTAATCCCCTTCCTTTATCTCTACCTTCCTTTAAATGTGTACAATAGATGCCCACATGATTTTGGATCCACCTGCTTTTGTTGGATCCATCTGCTGCCTTTTAAAGAACTGCCTTGCAGCAATGTGAGTATCTGAGCCTCAGATTCTCACACTCCACCCTCCAATATAATACACTCACCCCTCTAAAGCTTTGAACTGTCACTCATTTGGTAGCTGTTAACTCACAAGGTGCTGGGGTCCAATCCCACTCCAGGACTAGACTGATACTCCCACATATTGTACTGAGGGTGTGCTGGACTGTTGGAAGTGCTACCTTTTTCATGGTATGTTATAGGAAGGCCTTACCAGTCATTGTAGGTGAAGGTAAAATATTCCAAAGGGCTGTTATTAAAAAGCAGGATAATTATCCACCGTGTCCTGTTCAATGTTTATGCCTCAACCGATGTTAGAAAATTCAATATGCCTGTCTATAACTGCACTGCCTTTTATGGGAATTTGCTCTGTACAAATTGGTTGCCATATTTCTTCAATATACCAATGTCTACACTTAAAAAGTACTTTATTGTTTGCTAAGTGCTTTGAGATGCCCAGTTTCACGCAGAGGGTGGTACATGTATGTAATGAGCTGTCAGAGGAAGTGGTGGAGGCTGGTACAATTGCAACATTTAAAAGGCATCTGGATGGGTATATAAATAGGAAGAGTTTGGAGAGATATAGGCCGGGTGCTGGCAGGTGGGACTAGATTGGGTTGGGATATCTGGTCGGCTGGACAAGTTGGACCGAAGGGTCTGTTTCTGGGCTGTACATCTCTGTGATTCTATGACTCTAGTGAGTGGTGCTAAATTGGTATATTTTCCCGATCAAAATCAGCTGTCACTGAAATCCTTGCCACTGGAATGTGTTAAACTTTACTCTCCTCCCTACCGAACCAAACTGGTTGTTTTTCTCAGAATCAGTGTTACAGTGTCTCCACTGGCTTTTGGCAGAGCAATTCACTGAGTGCCATTCCCTCCCACAAACTCTACCAGTTCTTAGAGTTGTCCAAATCCCCCTCTTGAAGGAACCTGCATCTGCCACAGGATTGGAGTTTTGCTGGAAAAGCACAGCAGGTCAGGCAGCATCCAAGAGCAGGAAAAATCAACATTTCGGGCAAAATCCCTTCATCAGGCAGTGCAATACAAATCCTGACCATTCACTGTATAAAAACATTACTCCTCGTGTTGCTATTGCTTCTTTTCCCAATTACCTTAACTAATTGCCTCATTGACTCATATGCTGTGTTTAAATTGGGGAAAGCTAAGCATCCCATCAGTGCTGTTCCTTTCATTACATTGAGTTGGCATTTCAGGCTGATTGAATGACCAATTGCATACTTTCATTGTATTTCATTTAGAATAAAAGGATGCATCAATCAATTTTCTTAAATACACAATAAAATTATTGATTTATTTTGAAAAAGACTTATTTGAAAAAGATATAAAGCTAATTATCATATAGTTCGAAATATGAAAGCACAAATACCTATCCTTGTAATACTCCATGGCACAAAAATATATCTATTCACATCAGAAAATGGAAAAAAATGGATTTCTCTCTGCAGAGATTAATTTTGAAAAAGGAATTTCTGGCTAATGATGGTTGGCTCTTGAAGGCAAAATGGAAATGGGATGCTCTGTTAGCTATCAACCTTATACTTGGACCCCTACATATTCATAAAGGTAGATAAATCCTCGAGACAGGATCAGGTGTACCCGAGAACTCTGTGGGAAGCTGTGAGAAGTGATTGCTGGGCCCCTTGCTGAGATACTTGTACCATCGATAGCCACAGGTGAGGTGCCGGAAGACTTGAGGTTGGCTAACGTGGTGCCACTGTTGAAGAAAGGTGATAAGGACAAATCAGGGAACTATAGACCAGTGAGCCTGATGTCAGTGGTGGGCAAGTTGTTGGAGGGGTTTCTGAGGGACGGGATGTACATGTATTTGGAAGGGCAAGGCCTGATTAGGGATGATCAATATTATTTTGTGTGTGGGAAATGTGGGTTGTTTGAAGAAATGTTGAAGAGCATTGATGAGGGCAGAGCAGTGGATGTTGTCTTTCTGACTTCAGTAAGGCATTCAACAAGGCTCTGCATGGTAGACTGGTTAAAAAGGTTAGATCACTTTGAATACAAGGAGAACTAGCCATTTGGAAACAAAACTGGTTAGAATGTAGGAGACAGAGGGTAATGTTGGAGAGTTGTTTTTTGGACTAGAGCTCTGTGACCAGCAATGTGTCAGAAGGATCGGTGCTGGGCCCACTGCTTTTTGTCATTTACATAAATGATTTGGATGCAAGCATAAGAGGTACAGTTAGTATATCGCAGATGACACCAAAATTGGAGGTGTAGTGGACAACAAAGAAGGTTACCTCAGAGAACAATGGGATCTTGATCAATGGGCCAATGGGCTGAGGAGTGACAGATGGAGTTTAATTTAGATAAATGTGAGGTGCAACATTTTGTAAAGGTAAATCAGGGCAGGACTTATACTCATATATAAGGTTTTGCAGCATGTTGTTGAACAATGGGAACTTAAGTGGAGTCACTAGTAGACAGGGTAGTGAAGAAAGAACTTGGTACACTCACCTTTATTGGTCAGTGCATCGCGTATAGGAGTTGGGAGGTCATGTTGCAGCTATAAGGACATTGGTTAGGTCACTTTTGGAATACTGCATGCAATTCTGGTCTCCTTGCTATAAGAAAGATGTTGTTAAACCTGCAAGTGTTCAGAAACAATTTAAAAGGATGTTGTCAGGGTCGGAGGGTTTGAGCAAAAGGGAGAGGTTGAATAGACTGGGCTCATTTCTTTAGAACATTGAAGGTTAAGGAGTGACATTTATAGACATTTATAAAATCAAGAGGGGCATGGATAGGGTGAATAGCCAACATCTTTTCCCCAGAGTAAGGGTGTCCAAAACTAAAGGGCACAGGTGTAAGATGAGAGGAGAAAGATTTAAAAGGGAAATAAGGGGCAACGTTTCCATGCAGAGGGTGGTACGTGTATGGAATGAGCTGCCGAATGAAGTGGTGGAAGCTGGTATAATTATAACATTTAAAAGGCATCTGGCTGGGTATATGAATAGGATGGGTTTGGAGGGATATGGGCCAAGTACTGGCAAATGGGACTAGATTAGTTTAGGATATCTGGTTGGCATGGATGTGTTGAACCGAAGGGTCTGTTTCTGTGCTGTACATCTCTGTGACACTACCTAGGTATCAGCAAATATCGACAGTTGTCCCTGGGATTTTTGCTTGCTTTAGGAAACACAGTAAGGCGAAGTATTCCAGTTGCTCTTCGGGAAGACAACTGGGTTAGGCACTTGATTCAAGATGTTCTTTTCTTCAGAAGCATGAGAAGTGAGGTGGGTGCTCCTTCTCCTCCACAGGCTAGTCTCCAGCTACTCAAAACAATATCCGAAACATGACTTGCAGCCTGATGATCACCACCCCAAGCAATGGCACCTTCAGTAAACAAGCAGTTATCACACGGCATGTGGCATTCAGCAGATGCCTTGTTAGAACAAGGTCAGATGTCCTTTCATTGACCTCTTTTTTAAAACAAAAGTCCTCCAAACTCAAGTCCATTAAAAATATCGAACATGAAGTCTTCACAGTACAATATGCATTATATAAAGGGGAAGGCGAGAGCCCGACCAGACTATCCTGGAGAGAGTCCTTCTATTCTGTAGCTAGTTGCTGTCTTATACGATAAAGAGGCAAAGCAGTACGTAAGTGCCCGCTGCCACCTTCTCAAGCAGGAACGGGCATCACAGACAGGCTTTGCCAGTGATCGACCACATTCCAAGGACGGATGCCCAACCTGCTATGCTGCCTTTACGTGTGGGCAACTCACATTTCATCATACCAGATCACCTTCCCATATGTATTTTGAAACTTGAAACCTGAATGCTGGGCTCCTCTGAGAATATTGTTCAGATTTTGTGCCACTGGAGATGGTGTACTGAAATGTAACTGTATGACCACACTGAGGATACCAGCCCCTGTGTGTGTTGATGTTTTGAAGATGCCAGGCTAAATAGCCTTAGTTCTATTTTCATCCTGCAAGTATTTAAATACTTGGCCTGCATCTTGTTGATGGCAGCCTGTCTGATTGGGGCCATTGTAAGAGGCTGTCTAAAACTTGTAGCAGGTGTCAGTTTGATAAGTCCTCATAGTGGAACATCAGTCTGGAATTAATAGCTTGATAACTAACAGGTGCTTAAAACAAAATCATCCGAATGGTTTGTGCAGTCACACGAATGCATTTCCCCAGAGGATTTGGAATTTTATATATTGTGACAACAGCAAGGAAATTGAGTCTGTAAAAATACCGAGAATTTTGTTACAGTGTTCATTTTGAAGGATCATCTTTCCTGCTTGGCTTTTTCGAAAGAGCTC
Source organism: Chiloscyllium plagiosum (assembly GCF_004010195.1). Lineage (NCBI taxonomy): Eukaryota > Metazoa > Chordata > Chondrichthyes > Orectolobiformes > Hemiscylliidae > Chiloscyllium > Chiloscyllium plagiosum. The sequence goes on from NC_057732.1 coordinate 5,488,133, forward strand.
ACAGGGGGTCTCCGATTTCCAAATGTAGGACTTACGAGAGTTTGTACTTGCGAAAGCGACCCCATTTAGGGCTGTGATTTTAAACACCTGACAAATGAACGTTGACTGTACTTAGGAATAACCGCTTTACATTGTCCTGCATTGAGTTCTCCAGAACTGAACCCATTCACAGCCTGTGGACTGCCTGTATAATATGTACGATTTCAAAATTACAAGTAGGGCCTGATGTGTAAATTCATGTTTAAACATAGAGTGAACATTACCCCAGTGTTTTGCGTCCTGTTCTAGTTCAGACAATGTGATTAAAAGACAATAGTTGACTAGTCAAGGGATGTTACTGTAGTGATTATAATAAGGTCAGCCAGTTGGGCATCATAGAATATGAGTTCACTGACTGGGGCTGTTAACCTGGTCCAGTCAGGGAGCCCTGGCTGACAGATATACACAGGAGTGTCAGAGGGACGTTCACTCTGAGAGCTGGCTCTGAGGAAACCAGACCCATGTGCCTACTGTTATGGATAAAGGGTGGCTTGGTGATGGGCTGTCTGCCTCTGTGGAGTTACATCAGTGACAACAAAAGGATAAAAGTACTCTCCTGAAGAAATTCACTCGCAATAGTCATCTTTGAGTTGAAGTAAGCATTCCTGGCATTACGCCCTTATATGGGAAGTTTAACTCATTCGATCAAAAATGACATTGAGGGCAAATGAAAAGCAACGAGTAATTCTCCAGACAGCTTATGGACCTGCAGTTGTTTTGGTTATTGGGAGTTTAACTTCCCCTGAGGTACCAGATACTAAAACCTTTCAAAACTTGATGGATTTAGTTAAGGAACATTATGACCCCTAAGCCTCCTCTAATTCTAAGATGCTATAGATTTTACTCAGCAATTCGAGAACCTGGGGAATCTGTGTCAGGATTTTTGACTTGGTTAAGACAACTGCCAGAAGCATGTGACTTTGGTTTAACCCTTAAAATGAGATACTGAGAGATTGTTTAGTATATGGGCTTAATGATGTAACCACGCAAAAGCACCGACTGGTTGAAGCCCAACTGGTCTTCAAACAGACTCTACAGTTGGCTTTGTCATTGAAAAATGCAGGAAGTGGATCATGGGAACTACGAGGCATCCCAATGGAAGTAGACACCCTCAGTTCTCTGACTGAGCTTGGGGAACACCACTTGAGTGAAAGCAATTGCATAGCCTCACTCAGGACATATCCTGAGCAGAGGGACTCTGGCTCAGACCACAGACAAACCCCAAAAATAGAGCCAAGCCTTGGCCAAAAGGCTAACATTTTCTTCAGGATCTAGGCCAGCAAGCCATTGTCATTGCTACTGGTGTGCAGACTCGAGACAGCAAGAGCACTGAGTAAGAGCACTCTGAGGCTGGTACCCAGGAGAGTGCACATCCTGGAAAGTCTCCCTACATCTGGTTTATTTGGAAGCACAAGCTTTCAGAGCACTGCTCCTTCATCAGACAGCTGTGGAGCAGGACCATAAGGCACAGAATTTATAGCAAAACATGTCTTATAGTTCTGCTCCACAGCTACCTGATGAAGGAGCAGCGCTCTGAATGCTAGTCCTTCCTAGTAAATCTGTTGGACTATAACTTGGTGTTGTGTGATTTTTAACTTTGTCCACCCCAGTCCAACTCCGGCTCCTCCATACCTGTTTGGAACAGTTAAATTGCTTAGCAACGTCCAAATCAGAACCAAACTAAATGACCATATGGTTAAAAGGTCACCCGCTTCTAATGAAGGTCAATACTGGCGCGGCGGTTTCAGTGATCACAGAACCAGTCTTTAACAACATTCACTCTGGACTCCAACAATCAAGGAGCCCTGGCTGACAGATAAGACAGGTGGGTCAAACATCCTGTTCAGTCTGAGAGCTGGCTCTGAGGAAGTTGGATCAGTGTCAAGGACTCTCTGTGTGTAAATAAAGGGTGATTGGTGACAAGATACTGGCCTCTGTGCAGTTATTTCAGTTACCCAGTCAATTGCTGAGCGTCCTATCTTCTGCACAACCAGTAATCAGTACGTGTCCTCTTGTCTCATCATTATCTCTTTGGTTTAAGTAAAGCTTATCTGTTCACAGCACAATGGAAACAATGAGGAATGTTTGTATTTTCACAGCACATTGTCACTGAGTCAAATAGCACTCTGAGCCTCTCAATTATCTATTTTAAAGTGAGAGGAAAAGTTATGGGACTCTGTACCAAAATTCCCAATCGTGTTCCTGATGACTGCTCATTTCAAAACAGAACTTAAGATGAAGTTTGGGGAGTAATTGCGAGGGAATGATCTTCAACATGCTTCAGAGCAGACAGAATTTATACTCCTGCAGGTTGAGCTGAGTGAATACAGCCAAGGTGAAGCAGAAATGTGTAAGCTGAAGAATCAAACAGTACAATCAATGTATGAAGTATTCCTGGAAAAGGCATTTTATTCAGTGCAGGACCTCCCGAAGTGTTTTACAGCCAATGATATACAATATTTGTAAGGTGTGGTAACTGCAGGAAATAATTTTCACGCAACAAACTTCCACAAACAGCAATATCGTAATAAAGGCAAGACCTTTTTTTTCTTTTGAGTGATGTCAGTTGGGGGTTAAATATTGGTCAGGATCATGAGGGTGGGGAGAAATATTCCACTCTTTTCCAATTTCTATCACCTGATAGGGTTGATAAGGCTTCAATGCACCAGGTCTCAGTACTGCACTGAAGAAATTACATTTTAAAACATTTTAAAATTACTGTACTATATGGGATCCTGTTCGAGGTCTTCTTAGTAAGTTGGAGACCACCTATAATCACATTTGAAAATCCAAAAAGGAAAGGTTACCTTTTAAAATGAACACTGTAATGCAGCTCTCTGTCTTTTAGAAACTTAATTTTTTTGCTGTTGTCACAGTATTAAAGTGCAAAATCCTAGATTTTGTGTTTGCATCTGAGACGATACTGTAGCTTGAAGAGGCGTATTTTGTTCTGATTTTCTTTTATGAAGAAAGATTGAAACAGAGATGAGGAGTGGTCTGTCCAAGCCAATAAAGTAAACAACTTTTTAAAAGTTGGAACAATAGAAGCAGCCTGAACAGGTGGAGTCAGGCTCCCATGGAACCAGGGTTTTAGTTTAGATTTCAGTAGTTCTTGGGTTTGGAAGCTCCTATAACTCTCTCCCTGTTATGCTTAAGTTCTTTCCCTGTTTATATCAGAATTTTCTCTTGATGCTTTTTTCTCCTAGACTGGAGAAACATTGCATATAAAACAATCTATTTTACTGAATTTGCCTTTGCTAAGGGTGTGTTTATGAGATGTCACTTTATTGTAACAGTTACTGATTAGTAGTTAAATAATCTATTATTCTATTACATCTTCCAATTTAGTTAAAATTATACCAATTCTCCTGTGGCTGTTTATAAATTAACTATAGGGTAAGAATAAAGTGTGTTTTGGTTAAAGCCGATTAGTATAACCAATTGAATTACATCTTGAACATAGTAACTCACACTTACCTTTAAATAAGATAAAAGTTAGGGTCTAGCCTATCTCCTTGATATCTTTGGTGGAGGAAACAGTGGCAATAGAGTTAAGTTATTCCAGTTTCTTGTTTCTATTGTTGTATGTTACTATAGAGTATGAATAAAGTGTGTTTTGCTTCAAATCTAGTAGTTTAATCAATCAACTTGTATCCGGAACGCAATGCATGGCAGTTGCCTTTAACATAAGAAAACGTTAGTGTCTAGACAATCGTCTTCATATATTTTGAGGAGGTTTGGTCTGGTCCACAACAAATAGTGCCCTTAAAATAGTTAAAAGTTCCAGGCTGCTTCTGAGGGAGCATTATCAAACATGATTTGACATTGAGTCACATCGGGAGATATTTGGTCAGGTAACTAACATCCTAGTAAAAGAGGTAGATTTTAACTGGGGTGGAGCAGTGGGTGACAATTGGTACAGAGCAGAGGGAGCTTTTTCAGTCCATTGTGTCTGTGCCAGCCGTCTGAGCATTTTAACTTTGTGCCAGACTTCTGCATTTTTTCTATAATTTTCTGGCACACTGTTTCACTTTAAATAAGCATCCAATGCCCTCTGGAATGCCTTGACTGAACTTGCCTCCATTACATTCCCAGGCAGAGCATTCCAAACTAGGACTACTCACTTTGTGAAAAGGTTTCTTTCTCACTTCGTATAGAGAGCTAAAAAGGTGTATGGAAAGAATTCCGGCGTTTAAGGTATTGGGAACTGAATACATGTCTAGCAGTGGTGGTGTGATTTAAGCCAGGAATGCATGAGAGGTCAGAACTGACCGGCACATAATTATATTGGAGCATTGTAAGACTGGAAGAAGTTACAGAACTGGAGAGGAGAGAGGTCATGAATTTGAAGCCAAGGATGAGAATTGTAAATCCGAGCTCTAACAGGGACAGGAGATGTTAATGTTGTTAACTTGGTTTGATTCAGACCCACATTCAATAAGGGAGGCATAGGTGTCAAACCACAGTGACATCCTCCACAAAGCTGAACATGCTGGGTTTAAGTAATGGTGTATAATTTTTCCTTTTGTCTAGTCTGATAATTCCAATGATTTAAAACGCATCCAAGAGTTGGAACAGGAAATGGTAGCTGCTCGCAATATGTACAACAAGGAGATCCAGGCTCTACATGATCAACTGGATCAGAACTGTAAAGAAAGAATGCAGATTGAAATGAACAATCTCAAAAATTCCCAAATGATTGCTGAATTCAGGGAAAGGTGAGTAATCTCTTAAAATCCTAAGGAGGCAGGCCATTCAGCCTACACCAACTCTCCAGTGAGTATCCCACCCAAACCCCCAATCCCTGTATTCCCCATGGTTAACACACCTAGCCTGCACACTATGGGCAATTTAGCACGGCCAATCCACCTAACCTGAATGTCTTTGGACTGGGGGAGGACACAGGGAGCACATGCCAACTCTTCACAGACAGTCGCCCAAGGCTGGAATCAAACCCAGGTCCCTGGTGCTGTGAGGTAGCAGTGAGCCACCGTTCCAGCCCTCATCCTGAGTAGCCTTTGGAGTATAAATGAAGAAGCAAAAGTGAACAACCACAATAGTTAAAACTTAGTTATTATAATTAGAACAATTACATCATTTAACATGCACCTAGATGGTATATTATTAGTAAGGGGTTGGAAAGGTATGGGTCAAATGCTGGTAAATGCTGCAGAAGAAATTTATAAGGATGTTGCCAGGACTCAGTGGTCTGAGTTATAGGGAGAGGTTGGACAAGCTAGGGCCTTTTTCTTCCGAGCACAGGAGACTGAGGGGCAATCGTACAGAAGTGCATAAGATCATGAGAGACATGGATAGGGTAAATTCACTCAGTCTTTTTCCCAAGGTTGGGGAATTGAGAACTAGAGGGCATCCATTTAAGGTTAAAGGAAAAAGAATAAAAGGGAAGTTGAAGAACAATTTTTTTATGCAGAGGGTGGTACGCATATGTAATGAGCTGCCATGGCAAACGGTTGAGACGGGTGCGTTAACAATATTTAGAAGGCATTTGGACAAATACATGGATAGGAAAGGATTAGAAGGAAAAGCAGGAAAATGAGGTTCACGTGGATGGACATTGTGTTCGGCATGCACTAGTTTTGGCCAAAATGCCTGTCTCCATGCTATAGGACTCTATGACTCTATGCCTTTAAATGGGACTCGGTCAAATTAGGATATCTGGTTTGTGCAGATGAGTTGGACCAAAAGGTTTATTTCCATGCTGCATGATTCTATGACACAATGTAACCTGGCTGTGCAAATGTTCCATGCAAGCTGAAATAGTGAGGGTAGGTCTCATTGGGTTCTTGGAAAGGGCTCAAGCTGTTTTAGAAGCCAGACTTCATTTAGGTTGAATCGGTAAGATGCTAGCAATGAACCAGCGCTCACAACTCACACAGCAATTTGGGATGTGGGTACTAGTATCATTCTCCAAGGTTGGGAAGGCTGGTGGGACCTAGGACAGAGCAGACAGCTACAGCCTATGCAATGGCACCTCAAATGATGTCCTATCTAGGTCTGACTATAGCTCAGAGTTTCTGTAGCTTATTTGCAGCTTTTTCCAAGGTGAACAGGCAATGGCATGTTAGGACAATGTAGGGGAAGGGAAGTTGGCAAATCAGATGCGTGATTTCAGGATAATGACTGGCTCTAAGGGCTGGATGCGGTTTTACCCAGTAAAGCAAATGATTAGAGGCCTTGGGACCAAAACAGTATCAACCTACTGGGGCGGAGGGGCAGGGGGTGTGGTGAGGGAGGGGGGGGGGGGGGGCGGGTATAGTGGCGGTATGGTGGCTCAGTGGTTAGCACAGCTGCCTCACAGCACCTGGGTTCCATTCCAGCTTCGGGCGACTGTCTGTGTGAAGTTTGCCCATTCTCTGGGTGCTCCTGTTTCCTCCCACAGTCCAAAGATGTGCACGTCAGGTGAATTGGCCATGCTAAATTGCCCATAGTGTTAGGTGTATTAGTCAGAGGGAAATGGGTCTGGGTAGGTTCGTCTTCGAAGGATTGGTGTGGACTTGGTGGGCCAAAGGGCCTGTTTCCACGCTGTAGGGAATCTAATCTAATCTACTCTCGAATTTCAGATGGATAAGAAGCCCAATTTGCTGGCTTGGAGCCAGGTGTGGAATGTGAGTGCCTAATGGGATGGGCAGCACGGTGACTCAGTGCTTAGCACTGCTGCATCACAGCACTCGGGACTCAGGCTCAATTCCACCCTTGGATGACTAACTTGTGGAGTTTACATGTTCTCCCTGTGTCTGTGTGAGTTTCCTGCAGGTGCTGTGGTTTCCTCCCATACTCCAAAGATGTGCAGGTTAGGTGGATTGGCCATGCAAAATTGCCCATAGTGTCCAGGGATATGCAGGCTGGGTGGGTTAGCCAAAGGGAATGCAGGATTACAGGGATGAGGTAGGGGTCTGGGTCTGACTGGGATGGCCGTCGGAGGGTCAGTCCAGACTCAGTAGGCCTCTTTCTGCACTGTAGAGATTCTATGAAGTTGGCGACAGAGAAAGTCATACCTTTTCTGAATTTTAATGAGAAGTCTTCGTTTCCCGAATGAGTTCAATGCTTACAACACGAAGGTTTGTCAACCAGACTTGTTTCAGATGTAATTGTAATTAAAGTAATATTTTAATTTGCAACATCTGATGTATTATAGAAAGCCTACTTTATTTGCTACAGTATTCCGTTTTTGAGATCAGCGAATGTTCTTATAGTTATAGAGACTGGCCTGGCTGTTAGGGTCAGAAACTTTATCTTGAACAAAATTCAGAGATTATAAAAAAAATCCCAACTGGTTCAGTCAGGCCATGTGGGAAGGCAGCCTGCCATTCTGGAAGTATATGTGACACAATGCTGTGAGGCTGTGTCAAAATCCTGGAATAGGAGGAAGTGAGGACTACAGGTGCTGGAGATCAGAGTCGACAGAGTGGTGCTGGAAAAGCACAGCAGATCAGGCAGCATCCGAGGAGCGGGAGAATTGATGCTTTAGGCATATGCCCACCAGCTCTTTCTTGATGAAGGGCTTAGGTTGATTCTCCTGCTCCTCAGATGCTGCCTGACCTGCTATGCTTTTCCAGCACCACACTCTTGATGCAAAATCTGGGAATACCCTCCATAATGTAGTGGGTGTATCTACCCTAAATGGACCACAGCGGTACAAGAAGACAGCTCACCTTGACCCTCTCGAGTGTGGTTTGGAGTGGGCTACAAATACTGACCCAACCAGTGATGCCCCCATTCCTTGAATAAAGGAAAGACTGGGCCAGGAGTCAGATTATGTGATTTAACTGCCCTTATCTGGGGTACTGTGTCCAGTTCTGGTCTCCCTGTTATAGCAAGGGTATTATTAAGCTGGAGAGGCGTCAGAAGAGATTTACCAGGATATTGCCAGGAATGGAGGGTTTTGAGTTATGGAAAGGCTGGGGCTTCTTTCACTGCAGCGTAGAGGGTTGAGGGGTGACCTTAAAGAAGTTTATAAAATCATGAGGGATAGAAATAAAGTGAATGGTAGGTGTCTTTTCCCTTGGGTGGGAGATCTCAAGACTATTGGGCATAGTTTCAAGGTGACAGGAGAAAGATGTAAGAAAGAAATGAGGGGCGATTTTTTTACACAGCGAGTGGTTCATATGTCGAATGAACGTCCAGAGGAAGTGTGGGTGCGAGTACAGTTCCAATACTTAAAAGACATTTGGATAGGTAGATGAAAAGTTTGGAGGGAATATGGGCCAAATGCAGGCAAGTGGGGCTAGTTTAGTTTGGAATATGGTTGGCATGGACTGGTTGGACTGAAGGGTGTGGTCCCATGCTGTAGGACTCTCTGACTCTCTATAACTGACCAAGCAGGTCACACCAATGCTAAGGAATGAGGAGTGAGCAATAAGTGCCACAATGAATACATTGTCACACCAGCGCCTTGGTGTGCCAATGCTGAGAGCCAATGGGAATGTTATGTCACTAGGAGTTAAATGCACATTTGCTGAACTGCTGAAGACCTGTAGGCATTAAAATCCAGCAGTCCCTGCAGGGCAAGTAAAATGTTGCCAATGTGTTCTGTCTTTGGTGCAGCATACTGGCGCTCAACACAGCCGTGTTGCAGAAAGAGGAAGAGAAAAAATGTATAGAGTTGTTGCTGTGTCAGAAGGAAGCAGAGCTCAGGGAACTGATGAACAATGCGTCAAACCCCTCTTCAGAGGTGGATGACCTTAAACGGGACCTCGAGAGGTTACGCTGCAGCCTAGAAGAGATCCAGCAGAAGTAAGATTACACATCTTTAAAATATTGAGGTGGATATGATATATATTTATGTGTTTCTGTAATACCTATTGCACAAATTAAACAAGATGAACTCTGTTTTCTGCAGCCTTCCCCCTTCCAGAGTGCACTCTGCCTGGCTTGATATTTAACATAACAGATTATTCCTCCATCTTTTGACTGGTCTGTACAGCCAGGAAATGGGATCAGAATCCCAATCCTGCAGAAGTGATAATGGTAATCACTGGTAATGGTAATCACAGGTTAAAGCAGTCAGTAGTAATGATAGTGTGAATGGTTGTCAGTGATAATGGTGTCAGCGGAAGCACTAATGGTCATGGTGAGAAAGGTTGTCAATGATTGTGATGGTTGATGGTAGTAGTAATCACTGGTAATGGAGTCAGTGGAAATATGAACACAAGAACATATGACTTAGGAGCAGGAGGAGGCCATTCAGCCCCTTGAGCCTGCTCTGCCGTTCAATAAGACTATGGCTTGAACTTCAAACCCACATTCCCACCCACCCTTGATAATCCTTTGCCCCCATCACATTCCATCAATCTATCCACCTCTGCCTCAGAAACATTTAAAGACTCTGCTTCCATCTCCTTTTCAGGGAGAGAGTTCTAGCAACGCACGCCTCTCTGAGAGGAAGAATATTCCTCATCCCCATATTAAATGGGCTACCCCTTACTTAAGAGGAGTAAGGGGTACTCTCCATATCCTCTCAGTCAGGACCCCCTCAGAATCTAATATGTTTCCCTTCTTCCTCTAAACCTCACTGGATATGAGCCTAGCCTGCTCAATCTTTCCTCAGAAAGCAGCCCAACAGAAACCACGTACTTCAGTGCTCTTCCTGGCCTGTGCTTTTGGCCGCACATCCCACCCTCAGCCTGATCACTAGGAATTGTGTGCAGTGGGGCCCATTACAGACCTGGACCCTAGTTGTTAGGCCCCGATGTACTCCACTGTCCTCAGTCCTACAACCTACCTGAACCTTCTCTATACTGCTTCCAATGCATTTACAAAGTGCACTTCTTTAAATAGTACAATCGAGAGTGCACAAAGTATTCCAGATGAGGTTTTATCAGCAGAAATATAACCTCCTTCCTTTTATATTCAATTCCCTTCACAACAAATGATAACATTCTATTTGCTTTACTAATTACTTGCTATGCCTGCATACTAATTAGATTAGATCAGATTAGATTAGATTACTTACAATGTGGAAACAGGCCCTTCGGCCCAACAAGTCCTCACCGCCCCGCTGCTGGAAAAGCGCAGCAGGTCAGGCAGCATCCAGGGAACAGGAGAATCGACGTTTCGGGCATAAGCCCTTCTTCAGGAATCCGGCCTAGCCTGCCCAATCTTTCCTCAGAAGGCAGCCCAACAGAAACCACGTACTTCAGTGCTCTTCCTGGCCTGTGCTTTTGGCCTCACCTCCCACCCTCAGCCTGATCACTAGGAATTGTGTGCAGTGGGGCCCATTACAGACCTGGACCCTAGTTATTAGGCCCCGATGTACTCCACTGTCCTCAGTCCTACAATCTACCTGAACCTTCTCTATACTGCTTCCAATGCATTTATATAGTACAATCTTCTTTAAATAGTACAATCGAGAGTGCACAAAGTATTCCAGATGAGGTTTTATCAGTACCCTCTATAGCAGAAATATAACCTCCTTCCTTTTCTATTCAATTCCCTTCACAACAAATGATAACATTCTATTCGCTTTACTAATTACTTGCTATGCCTGCATACTAATGTTTTGTGATTCATTCACACCCAGATCCCTCTGCATCTTAATACTTTGAAATCTCTCACCACTTACATGGTGGGCTTCTTGTTTTTGTTCTTCCTGCCAAAAAGGGCAAATTCACATTTTCCCACATTATACGCCATTTCTGGACTCACTTTATCTATCCAAATGAGCGGAATCTTTCCAGCCCTTAAATTATGTGAGAATTGTTGGGGAAATAGGGAGAAATTGGCAGAAATGAGATTCTCAAAGTTGTGAGCAAAACATCCCATTCTTCAAACCAAGTCTTGAATGGCAAGGCTAGGATCTCAGTAGTGAGAGGCAAGAGGCATTCTGCATCTATTTTCATCCATCAGCAACTCTTAATTATCTAATCTCAGCTCACTAAGATGCAGTAGTTTCCCAGTCTCCCACCCGGCATGACAACTCCTGTCAGGGTAGGTGACTCCAGCTCACCTCCAGGTCTCCAGCTTGGACATAAGTCATGGTGGCTCAGTGGTTAGCACTGCTGCCTCACAGGGCCAGGGACCTGGGTTCAATTCTAGCCTCGGCGACTGTCTGTGTGGAGTGTGTACATTCTACCCATATCTGTGTGGGTTAGTTGAAATGGTCATGTTAAATAGTGTTCATGGATGTGTAGGCGAGGTGTGTTAGTCAAGGGAAATGTGGAGTAGTAGGGTAGGGGAATGGGTTTGGGTGGGATACACTTTGAAGGGTTGGTGTAGACTTGTTGGGCTGAATGGCCTGTTTCCCGGCTGAAGGGATTCTGTGATCTCAGGATGCACTCCATGGGCAGCGACCACCTGCCACTCCTCACTGCCATTACCATTGACATCAGACACCGTACCACAAATGATGCAGCCAAATGTGGCTAGTTTAGTTTGGAAACCTGGTTGGCATGGCTGAGTTGGGCCAAAGGGCCTGTTTCCCATGCTGCATGACTCTATGAGACACCCTCATGGTATATCTCCAATTCATTATAGTGCGGGTACCCACGTCAATGCTGCATTTCGAACACACCAGCAGCTTTCATTGTAAAGTGGCTGCCGGGACACATTGCTCACAGGGATGGGCACCCAGCTCATGGATTGGACCAGCGCTCCTTAAGCATTGGAGGCTGAGGGGTGACCTTATAGAGTTTTACAAAATTATGAGGAACATGGATAGGATAAATAGACAAAGTCTTTTCCCTGGGGTGGGGATGTCCCGAACTAGAGGGCATAGGTTTAAGGTGAGAGGGGAAAGATATATAAGGGACCTAAGGAGCAACATTTTCACGCAGAGGTGGTACATGTATGGAATGAGCTGCCCCAGAGGAAGTGGTGGAGGCTGGTACAATTGCAACATTTAAGAGGCATTTGGTTGGGTATATGAATAGGAAGGGTTTGGAGGGATATGGGTCTGGTGCTGGCAGGTGGGACTAGATTGGGTTGGGATATCTAGTCAGCATGGACGGATTGGATCGAAGGGTCTGTTTCCATGCTGTACATCTCTATGACTCTATGACACCTACTTCAGCACTCTCAGCATCCTTGCCTTGCCTTGCCTGTTTTTGCACTTTGACCCTCATCCAAAGCTTAAAGGTTCACCGTACTTTTGTCATACTGGACGTTTTAATTGAGAGACAACACCAGGAAGCTTCTCATGGCTGTCCGGGGTGTGGGGGGGGCATGTGTCAATAAAGGAGGTGGGCATGTTGCTGTCTGGCACCACTTTACATAACTATCATGCCCGCATTACGTGACAGCAGCCTACATTGCAAACACACTGCTTCAACCAAATGCTCCTATCCCAAAGTGGAATGGGGTTAGTTGAGTCAAAGGAGAACCACTTTCAGTCAGATGGTGCTGGCACGGAAAGTCTGCTATCTATCGGGGTGGCTGGGGAGCAGGGGGTTCAGACCACGTTCAGCCAGCTGCCTGGGTTGGTCAAGGTCAAGGATCTGTACCTCTACGCTCCAGAGTGGGCGATGGTCAGTCCTGAAAGTAAAGGTGGGCTTACAAGGGGCTATGGCTGCGGTAGGGGAATTGGTGAATTTGATTGTGGGTTTTGGAGGCAGCGTGCTGGGATGCAGTGGAGGCATTAATTGTGACGAGGGGAGACTCTAATTATTGGGTAGGGAGATGATGATTGGTGGATATGGGATCCCTACAGAAGTGGGAGGCCCTCAACGATCACAGCCAGCCTGGCTTCAATGGGCAGGGGCAGGGAGGCTCGCTGATTGGCAGGGCTGAAGCGTAGGCTACATTGGGCACTGGGGGGGAAGTGTAGCACTCTCTTAGACAGATTTCTAAGATGGGTAACCTGTGCAGCTTGGTAAATAGCAATAGATGTACAAATGTGCACGTGGGCTTGCAACGTAGTACCAGCTGTCCCATTTTGTGTGCCCCCAGCAGGTTTTTCTCTCCCACTGTGTGCACTGTGAAGGGTGGTTCTTGGCTGCCAGAACTTGCCCTGGTGAATGACTAACTGGCTTTAAATGTGGTACTGGCACACTGAATTCCAGGGTATCCCAGCAGTCGCCAGTATTTCGTCCGTGGTGCATAGCTAATGAGGCAGGTTTCAGAGAACTGTGTGAAAAATCTCGTGGAGTGAAGCCTTCCTTGAAACTGGCCAGAAATAACATTTAGTCACTTTCTGGTAAAATGCAGCCCTGTTTGATTGTAGTCTTCTGTTGTTCTCTGCACGTGTTACTTTATACCTAGCTTTGTACCACAAGCACATTTGGCAACCATACCTTACCTCCCTTTGTCTAAGTCGGGGGTATAAAGTCAAGGCCCCAGCACTGATCTCTGTGGCACACCACTCATTACAAGAGCCATTTATACATACTGTCTGCTTTCTGGTAGCTAACCAGGTTGTCAGTGAGAAAGGTTTTCAGTGGGAATGGTAATCAATGGTTACAGAAGTCACAATCACACATTTGTAATACAGCAGAAGGAGGCCATTTGGCCCACTGTGTGTTGACCAGCTGTCTGGTTGAGCATCATGACACACTCCTAACCTTTCTCCTTACCTTTGCACATTATTACTGTTTACATGATCATCCAAAGCCCTCTTGAAAGTCTCCTTGCCTCCAGGTACTTTCCAAAAATTGTATTCCAGAGTCTTTTGAAGTGCTGTGTGAAAAGCCTTTTAATTCCATGCCTCCCATTCTCAATGCTGTTTGAAAGAGGGAACGATTTCTGCACAGATACCTCGTAATGTGAAAATGAAAGCCTCTCTTCAGCTCAGGTCTTATATAAGTTCGTCCTTGCTCTTGTACTCTATACATCTATTAATGAAACCAAGGATATTGTTTACTTTAGTAACCACACTCCCTACCTGTCCTGTTACCTTTAATGTCTTATCCACACAGTGTCTGTAGACTGAGCTTTCTGAGCATGAATCAGAAGAACCCTAACCCTAACACTTCTGAAAGGGCATTTCAGCCTTCACATAAGATTTAATTTTCATTTTCACATTTCCTCTCTCTTGCTCTCTCTCTCTCTATCTCTCCCCCCCTTTCTCTCTCTAAGCATTCTTTTTGTGCAAACTCAAATAATTAGTCTTCACCAATCAAGTTGTCACCTGGTAAAAATTACTTACATTTTGTGAAAAAAAACTCAATTTGTGGTCCAGCTTGAATTGATTGGAAGCAAATTGTGTTTCTCCTCACCAGCTGTGAATGAAAGACATTCAATGAATCCTAACCCAGACCATCCTAATGCAGACTTTTACTTAACAACCCTGTTTACATCATAGACCGGCCCTGTAAAATAGAATAGAATCTACAGTGGGGAAACAGGTCCTATTGGCCCAACAAGTCCACACCGACTCTCCGAAGAGTATCCCATCCAAACCTATTCCCCTACCCTATTACTCTACATTTACCCCTGACTAATGCACCTAACTTACACATCTCTGAACACTGTGGACAATTTAGCGTGGCCAGTTCAGCTAACCTGCACATCTTTGGATTGTGGGAGGAAACCAGAGCACCCGGAGGAAACCCACACAGACACGGGGAGAGTGTGCAAACTCCACACAGACAGGTTTGGCCTAGTCCGTCTGCCCTTCAGCTGGTCAGCCAACACATAAATCTCCTCTGTCGTTAGGCCCTTTACTTGGAGGAAGAATTCACAGACCAGGACAATGACAGATGTACGCCACCCATCGAGACAAGGAGTTTTTAAATTGCATTTATTCCACACTGTATCTCTCCCGGAAGGCTGTGAATCTGAGAATTGGCTGTCATCGGGGTAGGGTCTCAGCTACAATTTGGATGGTTTCCAAGTTGAAACTTACCTGGAAATCACTCCAAAAACCATCACCTTATTCCCAATCCACGCTGATCTTGGTATCTAGTTACAACCCACTGTTGGCAGAAGAGGTTGCAGATTCACGGCAATTGTTTTTCCCCCAAATGAAAAATTCAAAATCATACTCCTTTGTAATTCGTGGGAAAACAAAGGAAGAATTTTGGTCCTTTCTCCAACTCAGGATGTCCAAAAGGTCTTCGCAGTTGATGAAGTGTAGCAGTGATGGCATGTTGAGCAGACTTGAAGGGTTGAGTGGTCTACTATTGATCCCAGTTTGTACATTTGTAAGAAAGGGGGCAGCCAAATTGTGCGCAGAAAGATCTCCATTGACAGCAATGAGCTGAATGACTAGATAATCTCTTCTTTAATGTTTGTTGGGGGTAAATATTGGCCAGGAGGTCAGGGAGAACTTGCCTATCCTTCATCAAATAGTGCCCTGGGGATTTTGCTGCAGTTGATGGGATGTTTGGTTCCCAGTCAGCATTGTGTTTCGCAAGAAATGAAATGCTATCAAGAGATGAGCTGATGATGTCGTGTCGGCTGCGAAGAAGACAATGTCAATGTCAACAACAAGAAACATAGTACATTGATACCTCTTTGTCATCTATCACTCAAAAGAACTTACATCCAACAGTGTAGCATCCCCTCAGTACTGTACTCTGAGTCTCGGTCTGGACTCCACATTTAGGTTTCTAGAATGGGACTTGAACCCACAACCTTCAGTCTCAGAGTCTAGAGTGTTGCTAATTGATTCACGACTGACTTTGTTCCTATCAGCTTTACAATTCCTTATACCCATAAAAATCACCCCAAGGTGCCGTGCTTGAATTTCACCAACCTTCATGAATCCACATTGTGGCCCATCCCTTAAAACTTTATTCCTCTTAATATACAGACAAGCTGGATATTTATGTGGCTGTAATCAATGCTGAACAACCCATTTATTCAAAACACGCATATGGATTACTCAAGAATTTGTAAGTGATATCTGCTGATCAGAAAAAGAATTATTGAAAAATATATGGATCTTATGTTTTGGATTTCTACCCAAAACACAATTTTTCTCACAAGAAAATGTTCCTCATGTGCGTGGAAACCATCAACCTCAAGATTATCACATGGCTGGAATGAAACAAAGACAAATGCATTGTGCATGAAAAATATAGTGAATATCCTATTGTGGGATTGTTCAGGCTAAAATTAATTGTGGTATTTATTTTAAAATGCGACATTTATAGTGAAGCAGCAAACACATTCCAAGCAATTAGTGGTTCAAAACATGACTAACTGTTTAAACTATTTAAAAACAATCTTTGTCGTTTTTGCCAAACTTGCAATTGATTTTGCTTGTGAACATCTTCAGACCATATATGGCAACTGAAGCAGGAATTTCAGGAAGCATGCAAACCCCCTAGGTTTTACTGCAACATCTTCAAAATGCATATTCTTCATGAAGATCCAGGTAGTTCTTTGTCAGTAGTCAGATAATCTCCCTTATTCAGTACCTTTGCTACTCAAGTAAATAAGTGGAGAACTGAATTTCTTGGTTTTTTTGCTAAGAATACACATCCAAAATCGCTCGTAACATCTGGAGTTTTCTTGGAGTTGGTTCCATTCTCCCGTCTTACTTGTGCCAGAATTGTGGAGAAAACAGCATTTAGACAGGTAAACAATGGTTTCTAGCACAGTCCCATTACAGTTACATATAATGGGAAGAGAACTGCTCAGGACAAGTTTGGATCTAAATTTCTAACATGAGTCTGAAATGTTTCTTTGTGCAAACTGACAAAGATTTGATGAACTGAGCTGATGAAACTGACATAGACTCATGAACAGGGGCCCATTCCCTGCAAGCGGAAAGAATATTTGAATTACCCAGGAGCTTGGGGAGCATATTACGGTACCCCCTTGACTTCTCCACGTGAATGCCTCAGACATTCAAAGGCAATTTGTTGACTATTTATCACCCATTATCTCCTGTAGTACAAATTGTTGTAATGGTTTGAAATTTGGCATTCTTGCATTGGTCCTGAAGAGTACAAGATGAATATTCAAGTTCTGTACAACGAAATGACTATCTAAATAGGTTTTGGTGAAATGTTAGTCATCAAACCAACTGGCTGGCTGTTATTTCTAGATATGTCTTTGCTCCCAAAATACCAAAAGCTCAAGCAGCAATTAAAAAAAAGGGCATGCTTATTTCCCTTGCTCCAAATATCAGGATGAAATGGGATCAAATCTTTCCATTTTGGGATGTTTTCATGGAAATTCTATTTTCCATGGATGTTTCTGTTTACATATAAAGGCACTGCTATATAGCAAGGTGTAAAACCTTGTAAAATTATAAATATGAAAGATAACTGAAGATGTTAGAAGTTAGAAGATATTTCTACCAAGAACTATATTTTACTCAAAAATATATCCAGATTCCACATAGATTTCCAAATGATATCTGCACACTGGACAGTGAATTATTGAAAAAGTAAATGGATCTACTATTTGGATATCCACCCAAAAGCACAACTTAAGTTCACAAGAAGGTATCCTATTTCTGCCTCATATGAATGGAAACTTGGAATCTCAAGTGTGCCAGGAATGGGCTGTCGTGTTGTGGGATTGATGAGAATTGCAATCAGTAGCCTGCCTCTCTTGTTCCATCCATGGAGCCATAGGTTCTCTGGGTGTCTTGCTTGCACTGCCAAATCTACTGATTAAAAGAAACTCATAAAGTCATCAAGATTCAGCAGAACGCTGAGTTCAAAAGACGATAAAATACCCAGCTTAATCCTTAACTTGGCCCATGCGAGTGAGGCATTGCCATTTAATGTATTGAAGTCGCAACAACGTTAAAGTGGGCTTGAAGCAACAAGGCTGACATGAGACAAAACTATATGTGGTCAGTGACTGTTATAGAATTAACCAGCAGTGGTTGACTAGATGTTTGGTTTATGATGAATATTCTATTTTGGAAGCAAACTACTGATGATGTATGTAGACTGGCAAAAAGACAATGTCAATACGAATAGCAGTTAAATAGTTTAATATAAACAGAAAGTGCTGGAAAAGCTCAGCACGTCTGGCATCATCTGTGGAGAGAGATACAATTGGAGTCCAGTTTTGTATCTTCTTTGGAACAATAGGAGCCATCATTCCGGACTTGAAACGTTAACTCTGTTCCTCTCTGCCCAGGTACTGCCAGAACTCCCGAGTTTCTCTTGCACTTTCTGTATTTCAGAACTCCAGACTCTGCGGTATTTTGCTTCACTTGAAACTAGATTAATTATTCTGTATTCACCTAACGCAAAAAAAGTTGCATTACCCACTTTACAGTCAGCGGTTAGCACAACATTATCAACAAAATTCTATTCAGGCATGTACTAAAGCATTTATTTAAAGTGACTGGGCATGATATCCCAGCACTAAACTTTATTTCAGTTCCATTTTAAAGCTATGTGGAACTCTGAACACCCTCTTCAAGCACCAGGAGTGGTGGTTAGTTTGACTTAGTTTTGAACAGGCTTTCAGTGAAGGTATAGAAGATGTAGGAACATAGGAAGTGGAGTAGGTCATTCAGCCCCTCAAGCCTGTTCTGCTATTCAATGAGATCATGGTTGATCTGTGGCCTAAGTCCATATTCCTTCCTTTGGCCCATATTCCTTAATACTTGTTGCTTAGCGAAGATTTTAAATCTATTTCAGATTTAAAATTAACAACTGATCCAGCATCCACTGCCATTAATGGAAGAGAGTTCAAAAGCTTAAACCACCCTTTGTGTGTAGAAATGCTTCCTAACATCTCTCCTGAATGGTCTCGTCCTAATTTTCAACTATGCCCCCTAATTCCAGAATCCCCAACCAGTGGAAATAATTTATCTTAATCTACCCTGTCTTTTCCTGCTAATAACTTGAAGACTCTGATCAGATCACCCCTAAACTTTCAGATTTTTAGAGAAAACAGACCTAATTTGTGTAATCTCTCCTCATAACCTAACCCCTGAAGGCCAGGTATCATTCTTGTGTACCTATTGTGCTCCCTCCAAGGCCAGTATATCCTTCCTAAGGTGTAGTGCCTAGATCTGCTCGCAGTGGAGGTTTGTTTAGGTTTCTTATATCTAGATTGAAACTTTGCTAAGCATCATTATGAATTAATAGTTAAGAATGTAAGAATAAGACCAGGAGGAGGCCATTCGGTCCCTCAAGCCTACCCTGCTATTCTATAAGATTATGGGTGATCTGCCTCAGGTTTCGAATCCTTTTTCATACCATACATTGTCCTTAACTCTGCTATATTTTTAAAAAATCTATCTGCTTCCTCTGTAAATACTCTTAATGATCTAGCCTCCACACTCTCTGGGGTAAAGAATTACAGACATTTGTTACCATCTGGAAGCAGATATTCCTTTGGTTCTCAGTTTTAAATGAGTCTCTCCTTATTCTGTAGCTACGTCCCTGAGTTCAACTCCCCCAACTGGTGGAACACCTTCCCTCAACATTTACTCTCAATCAGAATTCTGTATGTTTCAACACAATCACCTTCTAAATTCTAATGAAAACATGGTATTGTCACTGGACTAGTAATCCAGAAACCCAGGTTAATATTGTAGTTAATAATCAGAGAAGGAAATCTATCATCCTGATCTGGTCTGGCCTACAGGTGATCGCAGATCCACAGCAATGTGGTTGACTCTTATCTGCCCTCTGGGTAATCCGGAATGGGCAAGAAATGCTGAAGCTCACATCCTGTGAATGAATATTTAAAAAAAAACCCTAAATTATTCCATGGTTCAGAATTCTCCTGAGAGAGAATTCAATGAGAATTTTGACAAGTGATATTGATTATTCTGGCAGATGTTTTACACACCTGGGTGGTTTGTACGGAAGCATTTGAAATTTCCAAATTCTCCACAAGGCTTCAGATACGGTTCTGCGTAAACATGTTTTTTTTTGGTTTCAAGCCTTGTCATCTTAATTTAAAAACAAAAACCCTACTTCAAAGCTTTTCATGAGTTGTGGTTGTGTGAGTCTGACCATCCCAGTCTGGTCAATCAGCCTGTTCTCTTTCACATTGTAGATCTTTCTGAACCTGTTTGTCGTTGTCGGCTGATTAATGACCAGTGTGATTCCACACCTGATAACATATCCTTAACATCTACAAATTTCTGCTTTCTGGGGTTTACACTGCACTCCACTGAAGTTAATCACTGATGATAGCCAGACCAAATTCCAGGATAAACAAAGCTCAAGCAGAGAATGGAAAGTGCTGGAAAATACTCAGCAGGTCAGGCAGTATCTCTGGAGAGTGAAAACCAGAAGCAACAGTTCCAGTTGGCCACCTTCCAGTAGAGTTAGGAAGAAATATAGGAGAGGGTGACCCCAATCTTCTGGTTCCTGGACAGTTGAAGGCTGGGTGTACCCGAAAACATCCACATCGGGAACTCTCCAAAGTCCTGATGGTATAGGAATTGCTTGCGAAGATTAATCTTCTGATAGGCACTTACCCTGAATCTCAAGTCCTTGGAGAGTTTCAGTCAGGGACTTCAGACTCTGACTCAGCTACCCGATAGTTACTGGGAAATGTTAGGTAAATTAAACCCGTTCCAATTTTGATGTGATTGTACAATTGATTCACCAACAACCACAACAACGCCCCACTGGACCCGACAAACTCCTCACCTGACCCTCCGACATGCTCCCCCCTCCATTTGCCTGACTGCTCACTGACCTTCCGACTACTTCTAATCCCTGCCTGGTTACCCTCCTTCACCTGACCCCGATTCTGACCTGACCCTGACCAGCCTCCCCAACCTTGACCCTGACCCTGACGTGACCCTGGTTGCAGATGACATTGATCATCTGTCTAAGATTCTCCCTTTCTAAGCAGTCAGAAAATATAGTAAGATAGGAACTGGCTAGGGCATTCAGCCCTTTGACCCTGCTGCATCATTCATTTAGGTCAGGGCTGATCATCTACCTCAATGCCACTTTCCCGTTTCCCATGATGCCATAGGTCTCCAGACTATTGATGGTAATGCAGCTGTGGCCTGATTTGGTTGTTTAATGTGAGGACAGGTTCAAGCACTGGAAAGTGAAGTGGATGGAGACAGATTGGGTCCAGTTTCACGGAAGAAGTGAAAGATTGAGAGGCTAGCCCAGTGGAGGTTGAAGGTGTCGGTGGTCTAAGTATCAGCGGTGAAAAGAAGATGGTTATCATTTCAAACCAGTAATGAACTGTAAATGTAGAGGCATTCAGACACAATTATTCAGAGAATCCTTACAGCACAGCCTTGGTTTCTAAAGAGCATCCCAGCCAGACCCAACCTCCTACTCTACCCTGTAACCTTGCATTTTGACTGACTGAGTGAATGATTTATTGTCATATATATCTAGGGAGATACAGTGAAAATTGTTCTGTCGCCACAAACCGGCACTATTTTGAGGTACAAAAGAGATAGAGACAGCTAGAGAGAGGAAGAATAAAAGAGAGACAGGAGGAGAGAATTTAAGAGAAGTCAGAAGCAAACAGGAGTTAAGAGAAGACACAGAGAGACTGAAGAGGTGATACTCACCATTGTAGTGGGTCCCAGCTCTCTCAATAATTTTCTCATACTCCCCTTTCTCCCATGAAGGAACACACACTGCTCTTGGTCTGTCCATCCAATCCATCTACCTTGCATAGCTTTGGACTGTGACAGGAAGCCCAGCAGACACAAGGAGAATGTGCAAACTCCACACAGACAGTCACCCAAGGTTGGAATTGAACGTGGGTCCCTGGCGCCATGAGGCACCAGTGCTAGCCACTGAGCCACCGTGCTAGCCACAGTCACCATAAGTGTCCTCCACATCTATTCAAACAAAAACATGTTTCAGACGTGGCTAATGGCTTGTAGTGAGCAGTTGTTTTTGTGGAAACAGTATTCTCATGCCTGAAGACTGCACAAGATGCGATGGAATCGAATTGTTCATGTTCAATCTGTTCAAGGCAGGAGCAAGGCAGGGGTGAAGCATCTGATACCAGACTGATTCCTGGGATGCAGCACTGACTTATGAAGAGAGAATAATTAAGTTGGGACTATTATTTGCTGGCATTTAGAAGAATGAGGGGGGAGGATCTCATAGAAACCTATAATATTCTAACAGGACTAGACATGGTAAACACAGGATGGATGTTCCCAATGACGGGGGAGTCCAGAACTAGGGGTCACTATCTAAGGATAGGCCATTTAGGACTGAGATGAGGAAAAATGTCTTCACCCAGAGAGTGGTGAGCCTGTGGAAAGCAGTTGAAGGAAAATATAGAAAGAGCTAGATATTGTTGGGCTAAAAGGATTGAAATGTATGGGGAGAAATGGGAACAAGGCACTAAGTTGGATGATCAGTGTTGAATGGCGGAAGGCATATTTCCTATGTTTCTACCGCAATGGGATGGCTTGCGTATAATGGGCGTTGGGATCCGTCTGGAAAATATAAAGGGCCTATTTTCAGGGTTGTAGCTGCTGCTGCCAATGAGACAGTCAAGCCGGCATTGCTTTGGACCTGACCACTCCCTGAAGCTAGGAGAAAGTGGGGACTGTAGTTGCTGGAGATCAGAGTCGAGAGTGTGGTGCTGGAAAAGCACAGCAGCTCAGGCAGCATCCGAGGAGCAGGAGAGTCAACGCTTCAGGCGTAAGCCCTGCTAACTTGCCCTGAACATCGACTTCCATTGGATCTTTCAGTTTGGGAACAGCTAGTCACACAGCATCATGCCTAATAACAGAAACGAAACAACCGTGGGTGCTGGAGATCAGAAATAAAATCAAAATGTTGAAGAAACTCAGCAGGTCTGGCAGCAACTGTGGAGAGAGAAACAGAATAAACGTTTTGAGTCCAGGACAATTATTCTTCAAAACAGTGTCTCCAGGATTCTCGGTGTTTGTTTTGAGTCCGATATGAGTCTTTTCTAGAACTGAAGTTGGATATCCTTTTCAAGTTTCCCAGCTCACTTTCTCCTCTCAAGTTTCTCCTTTCCTCTTCAGTTCTGAAGTTACACCATTTCGAAATGAACCCAGATCAAAACCTGCCTTCAAACAATGTTTCAACCTTTTATTAATTGGTGTTTAGCACAGAATTTAATCCTTTGTTTTGCTGCAGCATTGGGGGAGTGCTGCATTCCTGGAGGTGCTGGCTTTTGAACGTGAGGCTAAACTGAAGTGGATGTATAAATGGTCACTGGGAGTTTTGAAGGACAGCTGCAGGTTTTCACCCGGTCGATATTTCATTATTTAAGTCTTTTAAGGTTAGCTGGTGAGGTTACTGCGGAAGTGGAAATTCAACTGGAATGAACAGATCAGAAAACCCAACTAGAATGAGCAATTTGGAGTCCGTGTCTGGAGTGAGTGCAGGAATCACATTTTGTTATTCCAACAATGATCTCCTGTCAGGTAGCTACAATCAAGTCACAATGATTAGTTTCACAGTAGCACCAATGTCTGAGTGGATGGACCATTGGCCTTTGCCTTCTTCAAGGACCGCAATTTCCCCCCCGACGTGGTCGACGATGCCCTCCACCGCATCTCTTCCACTTCCCGTTCCTCCGCCCTTGAGCCCCGCCCC
>NC_057732.1:5511986-5536936 GCF_004010195.1 Chiloscyllium plagiosum
TTCCTTATTTCCCCTCCCCCACCTTGTCTCAGTCAAATCCATCGAACTCAGCACCGCCTTCCTAACCTGCAATCTTCTTCCTGACCTCTCCGCCCCCACCCCAGTCTGACCTATTACCCTCACCTTGATCTCTTTCCACCTATCACATTTCCTACGCCCCTCCCCCAAGTCCCTCCTCCCTACCTTTTATCTTAGCCTGCTGGACACACTTTGCTCATTCCTGAAGAAGGGCTTATGCCCGAAACGTCGATTCTCCTGTTCCCTGGATGCTGCCTGACCTGCTGCGCTTTTCCAGCAACACATTTTCAGCTTTGCCATTCTAAGTTGGTGCGGAGGAGCCAGTGTTGGACTGGGGTGGACAAAGTTAAAAATCATACAACACCAGGTTATAGTCCAACAGGTTTATTTGGAAGCACTATCCTTCAGAGCACTGTTCAACCACCTGGTGAAAGAGCTGTGCTCTGTGGAAACACACAGAAAGGTCCCACAAACAGCAATATGATCAATGATAAGCTGTCCAGTTTTGTTGATATTGCTTTGAGGAATGTATTTGGGCTGGGGCACCAGGAGATCTCCTGATGAGTTTGGAATGTCTTCGTTTCCAAAAATGCTCAGCTAGTTTTCAAATATGCATTGTGATTTGATTTGATTTATTATTGTCACATGTATCGGGATACAGTGAAAATTGTTGCTTTGCGTGTTCACCAGACAAGTCATACATGACGGAATTATATCAGGGTAATACAACAGACTGTAGAATATAGTATTACAGCTATAAAGATGGTGCAGAGAAAGATCAACTCTAATATATAAGAGGTCTGTTCATAAGTATAGTAACAGCAGGGGTAGAAGCTGTTCTTAAATCTGTTGGTATGTGTTTTCAACCTTTTGTATCTTCTGCCTGATGGAAGAGAGAGGAAGAGAGTATAACTGGGGTGGGAGAGGTCTTCGATCACGTTGGATGCTTTCCTGAGGCAGTGGGAAGTGCAGATGGAAGGAAGGCTGGTTTGCGTGATGGACTGGGCTGTGTTCACGACTCTAATTTCTCGCGATCTTGGGCAGAACAGGTACCATGGCAAGCTATGATGTGTCCAGATTGCACACTTTCTGTGGTGCAGCTATAAAAATTGATGAGTCACTGTGGATATGCTGAATTACCAGAGACTTCTGAGGAAGTAGTGTGCTTTCTTCACTGTAGCATTTGCGTGGCTAGATCAGAACAGATCAATGGTAAGAGTTAGAACGGAACAGATCTTTGGTGATATTTAGACCAGAACAGATCATTGGTAATATTTAGACTACCGACAGATCATTGGTGATATTTAACCAGAACAGATCATTGGTAATAGTTAGATCATTTATTATATCCGTTGCTCCCGATGCGGTCTCCTCTACATTGGGGAGACCAGGCGCCTCCTAGCAGAGCGCTTTAGGGAACATCTCCAACACCCGCACCAATCAACCACACCGCCCCGTGGCCCAACATTTCAACACCCCCTCCCACTCTGCCGAGGACATGGAGGTCCTGGGCCTGCTTATCTCTCCATGCTCCAGGCTCACTGCCTTTAATCCTGATGAAGGGCTTTTGCCCGAAACATCGATTTCGAAAGTCCTTGGATGCTGCCTGAACTGCTGTGCTCTTCCAGCACCACTAATCCAGAATCTGGTTTCCAGCATCTGCAGTCATTGTTTTTACCTTTTTAGAACAGATTGTTGGTGATATTTAGACTAGAAGAGATCATTGAGAACAGTTAACTAGAACAGATCATTGGTGATAGTTAGAACAGAGGAGATCATTGGTAATATGTGGACCATAACAGATCATTGGTGATAGTCAGACTAGAACAGATCATTGGAAATATTTAGACCTGAATAAATCATTGGTGATAGGTAGACCAGAGCAGATCATTGGTAATACTTTGACCAAAACGGATCATTGGTGATAGTTAGACCAGAACACATCATTGATAACAGTTAGACCAGAGCAGATCATTGGTAATATTTAGACCAAAACAGATCATTCGTGATAGTTAGACCAGTACAGATCATTGGTAATAGTTAGACCAGAATAGAGCAGTCGTGATATTTAGACCAGAACAGATCACTTGGTGATACTTACTCCCATGTGCTTGAACCTTTTAACCACCTCCACCTGAGTCATGGCGATATATATATATATACACCATAAGTTATTAATTGTCCGGTCCTTTGCAGGTATGAGAGGGAACACAAGCAGAACATGGAGCTGCAGTGCACAGTTCAGCAACTGCGACATAAACTGGAGAGACAACAGGAAAATCATTGCCAGGTCAGCAAATTTCAATGGCACAAATACTCACCAATGTATATAGTAGGAGCAGGAGTCGGCCTCTCAGCCCATCGGGCCTGCTCCACTCTTCAGTAGGATTCAGACATACCTGAAGCTGACCTACGTGTGATTGGAGACCCATAGCAATGTCGTTGATTGCCCTCTCGGTGAATAGGGATGAGCAATAAATGCTGGCCTAGTCAGTGATGCCCTCATCCCATGTATGAATAATAAAACATAGTTCCTGTTGACCTCCAATAACCTTTCCCACCCTTGCTTATAAAGAATCTATCACATCTGCCTTAAAAATATTCAAGCCTCTGGCTTCCACCCCCTTTTAATGAAGAGCATTCCAAAGACTTACGGCCTTCCATGAAGAAAAATAGTTTACTTCATCTCTGGTGACCCATTCTTTTGAAACAGTGGCCCCTGGTTAAGGATTCTCCCATGAGAGGAAACATCCTTTCCAAAGCCAACCCCCCTAGACCCCTCAGGATCTTATAAGTTTCAACCTAGTCACCTGCTAACCTGCAGCAGATAGAGGCCCAGTCTGTCCAACCTTTCCTCATGAGACAACCTGCCCATTCCAGGTATTAGTGTAGAAAACCTTCTCTGAACTGCTTCCATTACATCCTTTCATAAGTAAAGTGACCAGCACTGCACACAGTACTCCAGATGTACCCTTGTAAATGGAAGTAAAGAACTTACCTTTGTCTAGAGCCATTCACCTCAACATGTCCCTTTGCTTTATAATTTAGTCACTGTTATATTGTGGGAAAGCTGTCAGCCAATGTGTACAAAGCATGATCGCATCAATAAAAATGAGTTCAATGGTAGATAATCGGCTATCGTAATGTTGGTTGAGGATTAAACTTCAACCAGGACAACAGGAGAAATCCCGAGCACTTCTTTGAATGCTCCTTGGGAATTTTTGCCATCCACCTCAATTTAACTTCATGTTGGAAAACAACACGTGGTGGCACAGTGGTTCAGTGGTTGGCACTGCTACTCCACAGTGCCAGGGACCCAAGTTCAATTCCAGCTTCGGGCGACTGTCTGTATGGAGTTTGCACATCCTCCCCGTGTCTGCGTGGGTTTCCTCCGGGCGCTCCGGTTTCCTCCCACAGTCCAAACATATGCAGGTCAGGTGAATTGGCCATGCTAAATTGCCCGTAGTGTTCCGGGATGTGTAGGTTAGGTGCATTAGTTACGGGAATGGGTCTGGTTGGGTTACTCTTCGGAGGGTTGGTGTGGACTTATTGGGCCAAATGGCCTGTTTACACGCTGTAGGGATTCTATGATTCTAAGCACTTCCAACCATGTGGCACAGTCCCCAATACTGAGGGAACAAGGGTATGGAGAGATAACAGGAACAGGGGACTGATTTGGTTGACCGGCCATGATCATAATGAGGGTGAAACAGGTTTGAAGGGCTGAATGGCCTACTGTTGTTGCTTGTTTCTGTGTTCTAAGTCCACTGCAGTGGAATATTGCCTTAGCTGATACATTTAAATCTCTGGAGTGGGTTGTGAACCCAACCTCCTGAATTCAAGGTCAGAGAACGAGCACTCAGCCAGTGTTGATGGCGGCTTTGAGATTGGGTCCAGAACAGGTACAATCTTGATGGAACAGGACACCCCGGTTGGATGTTTCAAAGGCCACAGTTTGGCCGTGAATTCTAGACCTTTGTTGTCAACCTGTTCAGAGAGGTTCCAACATGTGTCTGAGGCATTGAACTCAGACCTTCTGGTTCAGAGATAGGGACACTATCGCAGCACCAACTTCACCAGGAATTATACCCCAGTTCAGGTGTTATTGGTGACGAGAAGTGGGAATTGACTGACGTATTCTGCGTCATTGGAAAGTCGTCCTGTTTCGGTATGGGGCCTGCTGACAAGCAGGGCTGTTTAAACTGGGCGAATGGGAGTTCGGGAACCATCACCACTGAGCCAACAATACATGGGGGTCCCTCTCTGTAACTCTAGTGTTTCTCAGGCTTTGAAAATGTACCCCCAAATGTTTCACCACCAATGTCTTCCCTATTTATAACAACTTGGAGCCCGTGTGAAACCCAGGAATTACTTTGATATAATTGACAGCAGCAGCTGAAGGGGTGCATCCCCAGGAGGAGTGCAAGACAAAGTGCTTTTTGTTTAATTGAGTGACTTCTGTAGGTGCACCAGTTTAAAGCGGTGCAGTTAATCATGTTAAGCATTTTGTCAGTGCACAACGCAGTCAGCATTGTACTGTCAGCATTAATCTGTGCTGAGGGAACAGCCTAATATCAGCTAAATCTAGATTCGATCTGCTGCAGTAATGGAGCGTGGAGCTGATCTGTTTCCCTCAGAGAAACCCCCTGGGGAATTCACAGCAGCAGGTTGGTATTGTTGACCTGCCAATAAAATTTGATTCAGGCAGGACAACCCAGTCCCAGCAGGTTAACATACCAAGGGCTTTAGTGAGATGAGAGGCATATACAATCATGTAATAAAATATTATTGTACATCACGCTGGACATGGTACGTAATTGTCTTAGTCATTCTTGTGCCAGTTCTGAATTGCTACGGTTCTCCATGAATAATGGCTCTTTCACACTATATTTTACTCTCCATTTAGCGACAATAATTTCTATTTATATAGTGCCCTGAATGCAAGAAAGCATCCCAAAACTCTATGAATAAATTGGCAAATTTTGTGCTTTTGGCGGAGTGAGAGTTTGGTGCTGGACAATGGAGTCACTAACAAGATAGAAAGGTCGTTCTCTGATATAATTCTGGTTTCAGATGACATTGATCATCTCTCTGTAAGATTCTCCTTTTATGACACTAACTTAGTAATCTGCAATCAAAAATGTAGGAAGATAGGAACTGGAGTAGGCCATTCATTTAGATCATGGCTGACCATCTACTTCAATGCCACTTTCCCAAATCCCATGATGTCTTTAGTCTTCAAAAATCTAAGGAATGCTGACTTGAAGTTAATAATTGAGCTACCTTTGGGGTAGATTCCAACAATTCACCACTTTGAGCAAAGAAATTCCTCCTCATCCCCATTTTAAATGACCTACCCCTCAATGAGATATTGTGTCCCCTGTTTTAGACTCAGCAGACAGGACCCTGCCATGCCCTATATGAATTCTTCACATTTCAATGACACCAATTCTCACTCTTTGAAACTCTAAGGCCTCTATTAAGTAGACTGTATCCGACTGGTTTGACCGCAGAGTCTTCAATGGTCGATTTCACTGCGCGTTGTGTTCCCTCACCACCCACTCATCTTCATGCCAATTCTGTTTGAGAAAAGTGCATGTTCTTAGCCAGCTTCTTGCATCATGTTTCCGTTTGGTCCAGATGGACTATCCTTGTGGGGTAAACACAGTTCTGTGGTGGACGAGTAAGCAAATAATTAAGAAATGTACCAGGAACTGATGTGTGCAGTCAGGATATTGCAATACTTGAAACATAGGAGGCCATTCAGCCCATCATGTCTGCACAGAGTCTCTGCAAGAGTAGTTCAGCCTATCCCATTCCTCTGACCATACTCTATAGACCTGCAGAGTTCCTTATCTAAAAGGTCCGTGCAGGATGAAGAAACATTAGGGGGGACACTGCCACACCCGACATCCAAATCTGACCGACCCAAGCTGACCAGGGGTCCTGGAAGCAAATCATACCCACAGAATGACACCACTGTGCCTACACATTGGAAACCAGCAGTGACATTTCAAGCGTTCCAGAGGCACTTCAGGCTTAGTCCCAAACCTCTCACCATTAAAGAAGTATTCTGACATTCTACCAATGTGGATAATGTCACGCCTCTTCATTCTATCTGCCATGTTCTTTCCCATTTCCATAGTTATTTTAATCGGACATTGCTGTGACACATCTCTGTGGCACAGGGGATGCGAATCCAGGCCTTCTGACCTGGAGGCTGGGACACTCCCACTGAACCACAAGACATTCCCTTCGCTAGTCCAAATCCACCTGCAGCCACTTTTTGCAATATACGTTCCCCTCTTATTTTGTGCCCTCAGCAAGTTTGGGAACATTACAATTTGGCCCCACAGCCAAATCATTTATGGACATTGTGAACATTTGTGGAACCAATATCAATCCTTGCCATATCCCACTGAGTAAGAGACTGCCATCATGAGATTGATCGCTTACAGTCATAGAGTCAGGGAGAAAACAGATCCTTCGGTCCAACTCATCCATGCCGAGAAACATCCTAAATTAATCTAATCCCCTTTGCCAGCCTTTGGCCCATATCCCTCTAAACCCTTCCTATTCATATACTCATCCAGATGCCTTTTAAATGGTGTGATTGTACCAGCCTCCAACACTTCCTCTGGCAGCTCACTCCATATACACACCACCCTGTGTGTGTAGAAGTTGCCCCTCAGGCCCCTTTTAAATCTTTCCCCTCTCACCTTAAACCTATGCCCTCTACCCTTTTGTCTGTTAACTCATTCTTAATCTATTCTATTTCCCTCAATCCATGCGTTTAATGTGATAACTGTTCAACTATTGTTCATCTTGGACAAATGCAGCACCTTTGTTATGAATCACTCAGAACCTGAACCATCCTTGTGCAGCTTGTTAAAGGATGAGCTGCTGCCACTAAATTTGTCAAAATTCTAATCCCACTTGGGCAGTGTAGGGCTTTGATCTTTACTTTGACTTGTTTAACCAGAAAGGCAGGGCACTATCAAATCACGCTTAAGGTCATAGCTTCTGAAATGCTCCCCGATCTTATGAAAGACACTTTGAAACTTGATGATTTTACCAATCAGTAAAGATGAGTGGATTCTCTCTCAGCTTGTCCATTTGGCAGCGTGCTTTTCTCAGTAACAGTTTACCCTGCATTTCCAGGACATGATATGTATGAGAGAGAAGGCTGCCGAAGCAGATCAATTGATTCAGGAACTGGAAGAGAAGTTGAGAAAGCCAAGCACCGACGATGGTGGTGCCATGAAGATGTTGCAGAAAATCCGTGAGGCGAACGAAGCCGAGATGAAACACTACCAGCGACAAACAGAGCAGGCCTATAATCAAAATGTAAGCTTGACTTCATATCATTGTAGGATCTGGCAGCAGGCAGGGAGGCCAATTAATCCATCATGCCTGTGGAATTGAAAGCTAGTCTCAGCAATGACTGCCAAGAAATTATCATTGACTTGTTGTAAAAACCCATCTGGTTCCCTCATGGCCATCAGGGGAAGAAACCTGCCCGCTTTACCTGGTCCAACCCACATGTGTCTCCACACCCACAGTAATGTGTTGACTCTTAACTGCCCTCTGAAATGGCCGAACAAGTCACACATTTCAAGGGCACTTAAGGATACAGGTGAATGCTGGCTTTGTTGGTGATATCCCACCTCCCAAAAAAATGGGTAATTGGAAAATGTATTCACTTCCCCTTTGAAAGCCATAGTTATATCTGAGAGATAGTGAGGCCTGCAGATGCTGGAGAAGTCAGAGTCGATAAAGTGTGATGCTGGAAAAAGCACAGCGGGGTCAGGCAGCATCTGAGAAAGGTTAAGCCCTAAATGTCGACTCTCTTGCTCCTGAGCTGCTGCCTGACCTGCTGTGCTTTCTCCAGCACACACTTTATTGATTCCCCCACAAATATATCTGACCCCACCATACTCTCAGGCAGATTCCCAACCTCAGTTTGGAAGTGCCCCCTTCTTTCTAGGCAGATTTAGTACCCAGATGGAAATGTGTTGCTGGAAAAGCGCAGCAGGTCAGGCAAATATATCTGACCCCACCATACTCTCAGGCAGATTCCCAACCTCAGTTTGGAAGTGCCCCCTTCTTTCTAGGCAGATTTAGCACCCAGCCCTTTGCTTTCTCAGTCTTTGCAAAAGTTTACATCTGGATGCCACAGTGGCTCAGTGGTTAGCACTGCTGCCTCACAGTGTTAAGGATCCGAGTTTGATTCTAGCCTCGGGCGACTGTGGAGTCTGCACATTCTCCCCATGTCTGTGTAGGATTCCTCCAGCAGCTCCAGTTACTTCCCACAGTCATAAGATGTGTGGGGTAGGTGGATTCGCCTTGCTTTAGTATCTAGGGATATGCACACGAGGTGGGTTATCCATGGGAAGTGCGGGTATAGGATGGGGGGGAATGTGGGTCTGGGTTCAATGCTCTTCAAAGATTTGGAGTGGACTTGATGGCTAAATGGCCTGTTACCACACTGTAGGGCTGGGCCTCAGTTTATCATCTCTTTTGAAGTACGGTGCCTGACACGGTGTAGCCCTCTTTGAAGAAGGATGGGTATCTGCTGAACTATGTTGCAGTGGGGCACCTTTGAAGAAGGATGGGTATCTGCTGAACTATGTTGCTGTGGGGCACCTTTGAAGAAGGATGGGTATCTGCTTGAACTATGTTGCTGTGGGCACCTTTGAAGAAGGATGGGTATCTGCTTGAACTATGTTGCTGTGGGGCACCTTTGAAGAAGGATGGGTATCTGTTGAACTATGTTGCTGTGGGGCATCTTTGAAGAAGGATGGGTATCTGCTTGAACTATGTTGCTGTGGGGCACCTTTGAAGAAGGATGGGTATCTGTTGAACTATGTTGCTGTGGGGCACTTTTGAAGCCACTTCAGTCCCAGAACTGAGCAAGTGTGCCATGTGACCACAAGACATGCTGTAAGCTGCTGTCAGGAATCTGTAAAGGCAGCAATTGTAAGCTTGCTCAAGATTATTACTGCTGTGATAATGAGATTTAGAGTTTGCTGAACGTTTGACACCTGCATATTAATTTTGATCCTAGCTGATGGACCTGAGCATGTGCCTGAATAAAGAGCGTATCCAATTGGAGCAAGTTCAGGAAGAAAACCAGTGCCTGCGCCAGCACATTAACAACCTGTCGACTGAAATTAAAATGCTGCAAGCGAAGGTTAGTGGGAGGCTGAGAAAATGAGCCGGGTTGACCAGATTAGATCCTGGTAACACATTAAGGAACATTATGACCTGAAGGGGAGGGCATTTAACTTGATAGGTGTCTCCTGTTATGCAATTAGACAATTGCTAATCAGCTCCATTTGCCCACCTTAGTCCCACATCCCTTTACGTCTGCACACAACAAAAATATATCCACCTCAATCTTGGAAGCTGCAACTGACTTGCAGGCTCTTGGGTACAGAGAATGCCAGATATGTGCTCACTTTTTGTGTGGAAATCTGCTTCCCGAGCCCATTCCAAAATAAGCTTTCTCCCATTTCTCAAAAGGAATTTTTTTTTTCTGTCTCTACCCTTTCAAAGCATTGTTATGTTTTAAACGCCTGGATCAAATCACATCCCAGCACTCAATGGGGTACAAGCCAAGTCAGTCTGCCTCTCCTCTGCTGCAAGATGGAATGATGGCAGGGGGTGCTGGCTGACATTGGGCTGAACTGCCAGCTCTGCAGCTGTCAGAGTGAGTAATAACTCCAGCCTTTGCACAGGTAATGGAGCATGGACTCAAGTACATCTCATCCTCTTAGGGTAGTGTCTGCAGTAAAAATGCAGCTTTATATTGCACAGACAGTTTGCTCACAGGTAAACTGGAGTCAGAAACCAGAGTTAAGTCTTGAGCTGGCACTGTCGCATGCTTCAGTTAATTGCCAATATGTCAATCAGTGACAAGGAATGGTCAGATAAGAGTGTGTGTTCCTTGTTTGAAAGTATGGCTGGTAACTGGAAGGCTATATAGCCATATCTGACCGATAGGACTCTAGCTCTGTTCTGGCTACAGAGTAAATGGCTTATACATGGATAGTCTCCCTTAAAGATGCATCGCAAGTGTACCTGAGTCTGAGGAGGTCCACTTTCCTTCACCTTTGAGTCAGTTGGCGTCTTCACAGTGGAATGTTCTTCTCAGGCAGAAGCAGAATGTTCTGAACATCCAAACCCAAGTTCTGCCCTTGTTTCACCTGAGATTGTAAAGCAATGGACAATCCTCAGCCATTGCATGTCACGTAAGAACATCGACTCTGAGGAGCAACCAAACAAAAATGCTTAAAATGTGATTTTTAACCGCTGATTATTAACCAAAACCAGACTGAATATGTGTTCTTTAAAAAATAAGTATTTGAACAGACAGAAAATACAGTCCAGAAAAAGTAAAGAACAGATGCCATCCCAGTCCCATCTTACCGCAAATCACAGTCAACTTTTAAGAAATATATTGTAATGTTTAATTAATCTGCCTTGTGTTTGTATGGACTACAGTAGACTGATGTGGGGGCTGGAATGACGCAGATTCTTGATGGTTTTTGATGAATCACTCTGTATTTCCTCTGTATTTATACTGTGCTCTCAGGACAGAGTGAAAAATTAAGGCTGACTCCAGAACTGGAGCCTGTCCTGACAATAACAAGTGGTGTTTATGCAGCTCCTTTGACATTGTGAAACATCCCATGGCACTGCGCTGGAGCATAAAACAAATCAGACAAATGACCCGAATCATGTGTGGGTTGTGGCACTTTGTGGTCAGGGAGACAATGAATCCTTACAGTGTGAAAGCAGGCCACTCAGCCCATCAAGTGTGCACTGACCCCTAAACAGCATCCCACCCAGACCTACCCCCCTACCCGGCCAGTGGCTAACCCACCTACCCTGCAAATCCTTGGGTTGTGGGAGGAAACTGGAGCACCCGGAGGAAACCCACGCAGACACGGGAGAGTGTGCAAACTCCACACAGGCACCCTAAGCTGGAATCCACTCCAGGCATCTGGTGCTATGGAGGCAGCTGCGCTAACCACTGAGCCACCATGCCACCAGGAGATGTTTCTGTCTTGAGTCACTTGGTTATTGAGCTGGACTGGGGGTTAGAGACACTGAAACATCAGGAATGAAGAGCACATCCTGGATAGTTTCTGCAGAACGCAGTCCCATCCCAAAGGGATACATGGCTCAGGAAAAGGAAGGTGTGACTTTCAGGGCCTCAGAAGCTGGGAATCTGCAGAGGATGAGAAAGAGGCCCCAGGGACAGCATTTTGTTCAACAGCTACTTGTAAAAACAAGGAGAAAGACCATGGGGAAGGGAGCCACAGCACCTCCTGGCTAAGAGGGTTGTAGACCAAATCAGGAATGAGACAGTGAAGAGGAATTTTCTAGTGGATTAGATAGAGTCCTGTATACCCATAAATGAGAGTCCGCAAGGCTATTGCCTGCCTGATACCAGATCAGATATATCTTGCAGTGCTTGAAGAGGAATTTGTAAGTAGGGAGAAAGTTCAATTATCATGCTCCTTACAAAATACAGAATGGGTCACAGTCTCAGGATAAAAGGTTTAGGACTGAGACTATAAAAGGTTTAGGACTGAGAATGTAGAAGAATGACAGAGGGATCTTATAGAAACGTACAAAATTATGAAGAAAACGGATAATATAAAAATAGAGAGGTTGTTTCAGCTGGTGGGTGAAGCTAGAATTACCTCAAAACAAGGGGGAGCAGATTTAGGACTGAGTTGAGGAAGAACTTCTTCACCCAAAGGGTTGTGAATCTGTGAAATTCCCTGCCCAGTGAAGCAATCGAGGCAACGATAGATAGATTTTTGAACATAAAGGAATAAAGGGTTATAGAGAACAAGCGGGCAAGTGGAGCTGAGTCCACGAGAAAGATCAGCCATGATCTTATTGAATGACGGGGCAGGCTCGAGGGGCCAGACGGCCTACTCCTGCTCCTGGGTCTTATGTTCTTACATTCTTAGTCACTCCAGAGTGCAGAGAATCTTTGGAATCTTCTACAGCTGAAATCTGTGGAAGCTCAGATATTGAGCGGATTCAAGTCATGCGTTGAAAGATCTCTCTAGTTACTAATGACATCAAGAGATACAGAAATAGTAACCTACTCCTATGTTCCTATAGTGGAATCAATGGTTAAAGGTCAACACTAAGATAGTGGCATTGTTCCGAGACTGATATTCCAGCCCAATGCTCCAGATACACCATTTCACCACAGGACATGGCGAAACTTAACTTTCCTTAGTTAAGAAATGATACAGTTGCATCAGAAGCAGTTCAACAAAGGTATGCTTGACAATTTCTGTAGTGAGGGGTTTGGCTTATGTGGAAAGGTTGAGCAGGTTGGGCCTGTACTCCTTGGAGTTTAGAAGAATGAGAAGTGATATCGGAACATATAAAATCCTGAGGGGGCTTGATCATGTAGATCCTGAGAGAATTTTTGCCCGTGTGTGGCTAAGTCTAAAACTAGGGAGCGCAGTTTAAGAATCAGAGTCTCCCATTTAAGACTGAATGAGGCAGAATTTCTCCCATCAGAGATTCTTTGGAATTCTCTGAAAAGTGGAAGCTGGGACATTGAAATATTCAAGCTTGGGTTAGGCAGATTTTTGATTGATGAGGGAGTCCAAGGCTGTGGAAGACAGGCAGGAAAATGGTGTTGAGATCTTAATCAGATCAAACAGCATCGAACTGAATGGCAGAACAAGATCGATGGGCCAAATGGCCTAGAGCAATTCTTGTGAGCTTGTGTTGGAGCTAGAGACCCTGCTGAGGAAATATTGGAATTTAGGAACCAAATTTAGAAATTGGTCCACAAAGGTAAATAATGGCTCACCCAAGCTACATGCAAATTGGTACAGGGAATTACAGAGCACGAGAAAAAAGAGAGCTTTTAATTGAAGGTCTGGGGAGGGAAAAGGTGCTCTATTTTCATGAACGCTGGTACCAAATCCGGGAAAGGCAAGAACAACATGGATGAAACAGCCTCTAACTGCAGCAGACAAGCAGGAGGCTGGAAGAACAGAGCAAGGCAGGCAGCATCAGGAGGGACAGGCAGGAGGCTGGAGGAACACAGCAAGGCAGGCAGCATCAGGAGGGACAGGGAGGAGGCTGTCTGTCCCTCCTGGTGCTTCCTGCCTTGCTGTGTTCCTCCAGCCTCCTGCCTGACCCTCCTGATGCTGCCTGCCTTGCTGTGTTCCTCCAGCCTCCTGCCTGACCCTCCTGATGCTGCCTGCCTTGCTGTATTCCCCCAGCCTCCTGCTTGTTTACCTTGGATTCCAGCATCTGCAGCTTCTTTTTGTCTTGAGCTGCAGTAAAACAGGATGTGGTTCCCAGCAGAAAGAATAAGTTGGGAGAAGCAAAGGCTGTGAATCTGGTACGATGAGATTGGAATGTACAAGGAATGAGCTGAGTTTTGCTATAAGTGGAACAGAAGTGGAAAGCATAGGGTATACGATAAAAGGATGTGAGTTGCCAAGGAATAAATGCAATCATAGAACAGGAAGGTAAAATATTCAGTCAGAGGAACTGCTATGGCAAATGAATTAAACATCTGTTCAGCAATCAGCATACCATCTGTAATTCAACAGGAAAACTCAAGGTAATAATAAATAGTGACTGATAAGTACAGCTGAGATTATTGAGAGATTCCAATGGAAAGATGAAACATTACCAAATATAGCATGTTTAGAAATAATAGAGAGGGCAAAGGGGGCTGTGAAGTAGCTGTGCTTATTATGAATAATAGTGACAACAGAAAAAACATGATGTAGTCATCAATAAAACAGATAGATAATTCATCCAGCCAGAGAGAAATGACAGTGAAGGATCAATACCATTGATGGAGGTAGTCTACAGGCCATCTAATAGTGGTAGGGAGGCGGAACAGGAAAAATGCAAAGAAATTAGAGAATTTGAATTTAAAAAAAGATAATAGTGGGGACTCACTCCATCTTCAGCAGAATACCTGCCGCTTCAAATACCAATCAGCTGCACACTTCTCCTGGAGAGTCCCACAGCCTGCATCCTGTACTATCACTGGATACATACCCTGGAAGCAAAATTGCGCCATGATATTTCACAGCTCAGTGCTGCTTTCCTGGCATCCTCATTTACAATTCCTGATGAAGGGCTTATGCCCGAAACGTCAATTCTCCTGCTCCTCAGATGCTGCCTGACCTGCTGTGCTTTTCCAGCACCATACTCTTTGACGTCCTCATTTCCCAGTCCACTACCTGGAAAGACAGTCAACTTCCCTCCAGAATGTTTTTAACTGTATAGCGATGAGCGTAGCTAGGTGATGGCGTTGTGGCATTAGGGGAGGTGATGTCCTAGTAGTAGGTCCATTAGGCTGTTAATTCAGAGGTCCAGGTAATATTCTGGAGACCCATATTTGAATCCTTCCACCGCAAATGCTGGACGTGAATTCAATAAAAATCTGGAATTAAGTGTCAGGTGATGACCATGAAATCATTGTCGATCATCGGATAAGGGGAAAGTGAGGACTGCAGATGCTGGAGATCAGAGTCAGGAGTGTGCTGCTGGAAAAGGACAGTAGGTCAGGCAGCAGAATGTGATAGGTAGATGAAGGTGGGGGTAATGCTCATAGGTTGGAGAGGAGGGTGGAGCAGATAGGTGGGAAGGACTATGACAGGTCAAAAGGGTGGTGCCAAGTTGGAGGCTTGGGGGGATAAGGTGGGAGGAGGGGAAATGAGGAAACTGGTGAAATCCACATTGATTCCATGTGGTTGCAGGGTCCCAAGGTGGAAGATGAGGTGTTCTTCCTCCAGGCGTTGGGTGATTAGGGATTTGCGAAGGAGGAGGCCCAGGACCTGCATGTCCTTGGTGGAGTGGGAGTTGGACTGGGAGTTAAAGTGTTCGGCCACGGGGCAGTGGGTTTGGTGGGTGCAGGTGACCCAGAGATATTCTCTGAAACAATCCGTAAGTTGGCATCCTGTCCCCCCAATTAGAGACCACATCAGGTGCAATGGATACAGTAGATGACGGGTGTGGAAGTACAGGTAAATCTCTGGCAGATGTGGAAGGGTCTTTTGAGGTCTTGGACGGAGGTGAGGGGGGTGGTGGGCGCAGGTTTTGCACTTCTTGCGGTAGCAGGGGAAGGTGCCGGGAGTTGTGTGTCGGCTGGTTGGGGGGGAAGGTCTCTCTGAAATGCAGATAGAAGTGGGGAGGGAAATATATCCCTCATGGTGGGGTCTGTTTGTACATGGCAGAAGTTGCAGAGGATGATGCAATGTGCCAGAGGTTGGTGGGGTGGAAGTTGAGGAACAATGGGGTTCTGTCCTTGTTGCAATTGGAGGTGTGGGGTTCAAGAGTGGAGGTGCGGGAAGTGGATGAGATGCGCTGGAGGGCATCACCAATCACGTGGGAGGGAAATTGCGGCTTTTGAAGAAGGAGGCCATCTGGGATGTTCTACGTTGGAATTGGTCCTCCTGGGAGCAGATTCGGTGGAGACAGAGGAATTGGGAATATGGGATGATGTTTTTATAGGAAGCGGGTTGGGAGGAGGTGTAGTCCAGGTAGCTGTGGGAATTGGTGGGTTTGAAGTAGATGTCCATGGTTAGTCGGTCACCAGAGATGGAGATGGAGAGGTCCAGGAAGGGGAGGGAGGTGTCCAAGATGGTCCAGGTGAACCTTCTCATGGGAGCATGAGGTGGCGCCATTACCGTCATTGATGTAGTGGAGGAAAAGTTGGAGAATGGTGCAGGTGTAACTCCGGAACATGGACTGTTCCACGTACCCAACGAAGAGGCAGGCGTAGCTGGGGCCCATGTGGGTGCCCATGGCTACCCCTTTGGTTTGGAGGAAGTGGGAGGATTGGAAGGAGAAATTGTTGAGGGTGAGGACCAGTTCAGCCAAGTGGATGAGAGTGTCAGTAAAAGGGTACCGGTTGGGTTGGCGTGAGAGGAAGAAATGGAGAGCTTGGAGACCTTCATCATGGTAGATCAATGTGTACAGGGTCTGGATGTCCATGGTGAAGATGAGGCATTGGGAGCTGGGGAAACAAATATCTTGGAGGAGGTGAAAGGCATGGGTGGTGTCCCGAATGTAGGTGGGGAGTTCCTGGGCTAAGGGGTCAGGATGGTGTCAAGGTATGTAGTGATAAGTTTGGCGGGGCAGGAGCAGGCCAAGAGAATGGGTTCACCGGGTCAGTCAGGTTTGTGAATTTTGGGTGGGAGGTAGAATCAGGCGATGTGGGGTTCCCAGACGATGAGGTTGGAGGCTGTGGGTGGGAGGTCCCCTGAGGTGATGAGATTGTGGATGGTCTGGGAGACAATGGTTTGGTGATGGGAAGTGTGGTCGGTGGTCGAGGAGGCAGTAGGAGGAGATGTCTTCAAGTTGGCACCTGGCTTCAGCGGTGTCGAGGTCAGTGTGCCACAGTACCACTGTGCACCCCCTCTTGTCTGCTGGTTTGATGGTGAGGTTGGGGTGGAGGGCTGTGCATTGTGAGGTGAGAGGTTGGAGTGGGTGAGAGGGGTGGACAGGTTGAGCTGGTCCATGTCACGGTGGCAGTTGGAAAGATTGGATAAGCCTGTTTTCTTTCCACTAATGTCCTTCAGGGAAGGAAACTACTGTCATTACCTGGTCTGGCCTTCATGTGGCTCCAGACCCTCAGCAAAATGGTTGACTCTTAAATAGAAGATGAGCAATAAATGCTAGCTTGGCCAGTGATGATATGAATGAATGTTTTAAAAAAACCTAAGAGCTATTGATATAATATAGTCAGCAAAATATCCTTTTGGGAATTTGAGCTAGAGAAGCGTTTTGAAGGAGAGGGCACATTGAGAGTGACAGTTGTAGGTTTGAATGAGGGAAAGTTGGGAGGAGGCTTGAGTGAGCACAAACACTAGCATGGTCTAATTGGGCCTACAAATTCTCTAAATAATAAAGAGTTATTTAGGAGAGGTGATCAAATCCCTGCTCAGATAAGTGAGTTTTAAGGAGCATTTTGGAGAGGTGCAGAGATTTTGAGAAAAAAGTTCCAGAACTTGGGATTGAGATGGTTAAAGCCAACACTGGGCAAAGGATGCGTACGGTAGGCTACAGAAATTATAGCACAAATCTCTGAGACCGTTATCGGCTGGAGGAGGTTGCACAGAGACAGGGAAGGGGCGAGACCATGCAGGGATTTGAGCTTGAAGCTCAGAATTTTAAAATTGAGGTGTTGCCAAACTAGAAACCAATTTGCATTTAGGAGAATTGAAGGTGTGAACGAGACTTGGTACGAGTTAGAACAAGGTATGAAAGTTACCACAATAGAATCTGTTGGACTGAGAGGCTTGATTTCCATGCAGCGTTAAGCCAATGCTTTAATCGGATTTAAAGCTGAGAGCGTTTGTTACAGAGATGTGAATGATGCTGGAAAGGTTTGTCTTAATTGCTTATAACTGGTGCTGGACTTTCCTAAGTTGATATGACTCCCTTCTCCATCACAACTAACATTCACAGACCTAAATACAGTCCTAACATAAATCAGCAAAGCCACTCACTTACAGATTAAACCAAGATGGTTTAGATCTCCTGACTCAGCGGCAGTAGAAATGTGAAATTCACGTAGAAAACACAGCCCCTAAATCTTTCTCAGGGGAAACCTTTGTCACCTCATCTGGTAGATCACAGCTGGCAGAATAAGATAAATACGTACAGAGACAGGATTGAAATACTTCTCCAATCTGTTTGGGGGAAATAAACACATAATAAAGAATAAATTAAAAAATGATAGTCAGGAATCTTTTTCTCTATCAAACTGTCTTACAAGGAATAAAAATAATTAAAAATTGTAAAGATCCTGTACTTTGATAGCAGCTTATCCAGTACCCCAGAACCTTTTGTTGTT
Source organism: Chiloscyllium plagiosum (assembly GCF_004010195.1). NCBI lineage: Eukaryota > Metazoa > Chordata > Chondrichthyes > Orectolobiformes > Hemiscylliidae > Chiloscyllium > Chiloscyllium plagiosum. The sequence goes on from NC_057732.1 coordinate 5,529,880, forward strand.
CAATATGAAGTGCTGGCTATCCACTGGTGGAACTGCATCAGTCACATTTTGACCAGACACAGTCATTTCAATAGAAAGGACCACAGGTACACTTACACAACACGGGTAATTGTACTCACACTTACACATGACAAGTAATGGCACTTTACACTTACATAATACAAACAACTGTACTTCACTCTTACATTCTTACAAAGAGCCCTGGTATAAGTGCATCTGGAGTGTTAAGAATTATAGAGATACACAGCAAGAAACAGACCCTTCGGTCCAACTCGTCCATGCTGACCAGATATCCTAAATTAATCTCGTCCCATTTGCCAGTATTTGGTCCATGTCCTTCTAAACCCTCCGTATTCATATACCCATCCAGATGTTGTATTTGTATCTATCTCCACCATCTCCTGTGGCAGCTAACTCCATATATGCAACACCCTTTGCATGAAATCGTTGCCCATTAGGTTCCTCTTATATCTTTCCCCTCTCTCCTTAAGCCTATGTCCTCTAGTTTTGGACTTCCCCACTCCGGGGAAAAGACTTTGTCTATTTATCCTATCCATGTCCCTCATGATTTTATAAACCCCTATAATGTCACCCCTCAGCCTCCGACACTCCAGAGAAAGCATTTGGTTCAGTTTTGGCCTCCTTACCTGTGGAAAGACACACTAAGTCATACAAGCAGTGCAACAAAGGTCCACTGAACAAATTCCTGGAATGGTGTTATGAGGAAATATTTCACTAGGTTGTGTCCTTAACAACTGAGAGATGATCCAATTCAACTCCATACAGGGAACAATAAGGTAGGTGAGGGAAGACATTTCCTCTGGTTGGAGGGGGTCAAGAAGCCGTGTCAGAGTAAAGTACTGCGATGAGGTGGGATTTCTTCACTCAGAGCATGGTTCTCTTTTGCAGAGGGCTATGGAGGCTCAGTCTTTGAATGTTCAAGACAGAGATCGATAGAACTGTTTAAGAAAAGCATACAGTTTAATGGCAGGCCCCTGAACAGCATTGATGTACAGTGGGATCTTGGATTCAAGTCCATAGCTCCCTGAAAGTGGCCACAAGTCGATAGGGTGGTAAAGCATGCTTGCCTTTATTGGATGGGGAGCTTAGTATAAGAGTCAGGACATCAAGTGGCAGCTTTATAAAACTTTGGTCAGGCCACACTTTGAGTATTGCATTCAATTCTAGTCGCTACATTACAGGAAGGAAGTGGAGGCTTTGGAGAGGGTGCAGAAGAGGTTTACCAGGATGCTGCCTGGATTAGAGGGTATGAACTATAAGGAGAGGCTAGAAAAACTCTGGTCATTTTGTCTGGAGTGGCAGAGGCTGAGGGGCGACTTGATAGAAGTTGATAAAATTCTGAGAGGCATAGATAGGGTTGAAGGTCAGAATCTTTTTCCCAGAGTTGAAATGTTGAATACTAGGGGAGCATGCATTTAAAGTGAGAGGGAGAAAGTTCACAGGAGATGTGAGGGGCAAGTGGTAGGTGTCTGGAAAGCATTGTCAGGAGGCAGATACGATAGGGGGGTTTAAGGGACTTGTAGATAAGCATGTGAATATGCAAGGAATGCAGGGATGTAGACCGAGGGCAGGCAGAAGGGATTAGTTTAATTTGACATCATGTTTAACACAACATCATGGGCTGAAGGGCCTGTTGCTGTGCTGTACTGTTCTATGTTCTAATTCTACTTATTGAAATCATAAAGGGATGTGGGGTTAGTGTAGTGAACACGTTCAAGGGGCTGAATGGCCTATACCTGCTCCCATTTCTTATATTTTTACATAACAGCCACCTCCCAATGTTAATTAAGGAAGAGAGTAAAGCACTTATACTCCTCAAAAAGTATTCACACGATCTGATCTTCTGTTCTATATTTTAACATGCTAAAATATTCAAGTCACCAACACAGGCCTAATGTTAGTGTGCATTATCCAATTGTGATTGACCAGTCATAAAAGCAATTAAGCTCTGTGGCTGGATTCCCAATTAGCCACACTACAGAAACACTGCCATCCTGTTTTCAGTCAAGGCTTGGTAGAAATCTCTACTGTTTATTTACAGTAGGAGACCTTGCAATGCATGAACGCTCAGAAAATGAAGTGACGAGCTACATCTGATTTGTTAAGCCCTGTTACTCAAAGTAATGTAGCGGAGATGACAAACACATAACTTGAGTCAAAACAGTTATAAAATAGTGATAAGACACCGTGGATTGCAGAATTCCTTAGGCGTTATCTATCAGTCAGGGCAGAGAATGACTTAAGGTCAAGAATGCTTAGAGCTCTTCTTTAATGTGCTGCTCCTGGGAGTTTTCATAATGAACTGATTAGACCTGGTTTACAATGAGAATGGTCTCAATAATTGTGTCATTGGCTCTTAACAAACGCTGAATTGGATGTTTAAATTTGCAATAAACCAAAACAGAAGTATCTCAGTGATAGACCTTGAGAATTTGTTTTGTAATTTGCATTCTTCACAAATTCATAAAATTTTTAACACCATCATTTCTGTTTTGACAAACTGAGATGCAGTATATGACCTGATGAGAGAGTGAGTTGGTGTGTACGTGCACGTGACTGTGTGTATGCTCTAAATTTTAACTCGCTCTGAGCTAAAAATGAGTGACTGAGCATTTTATTTCTGCGATCTGTGTACTTTGTGGTTGAGAAGAGAAATCAGGGCTTCCGATAGGAAATGAGAAGCACAGAAGCAGGAAACAGTCATTCCCCCTCAAATCTGACCCGTTTCCTCATTCAGTTCAACGTATCCCTATTGTATTGGAGCAGGACTTTTGATCTGTCAGGTCCATCCTGACCCTTTGAAGAGAATTCTTCCCTGACCTATCCTACTCCCTATAACTCTGCATTTCCAATGGCTAATCCACCGAGCCTGCACAATTTGGCATGGCCAATCCACCTGACCTGCACATCTGTGGATTGTGGGAGGAAACCGGAGCACCCGGACGAAACCCATGCAGACACGGGGACAATGTGCAAACTCCACACCGACAGTCACCCTTTGGATTTGAACCCGGGTCTCTGGCGCTGTGAGGCTCCAGTGCTAATCACTGAGCTACCATGCTGCTCCATTAGCATATATCTGACTTGTATTTTAACACTATATTCATGGCCTGGTTCCATGTCCCTCCATACCATTGCTAGCAAACAGCTATCTAAGTAGCCCAGGCTCCGCAATTTTTGAAGGGGGCATTTCAGATTGCCACTAGCTTTCTTGTGAATTTGTGGTCCCTGATATCAACCCTCAATGGCCAGGCTGTAAAGGGAAAAGAAATTCTTGCATTTATATATATAGTGCCTGTCATAACCACATATCCAATAGTGCAGCACATTCAGTATTGCAGCATCTCCTCTGTACTGCATGGCAGTGTTCAGCATTATTTTCTGATCCTGGAATGGGACGTGAACCCAGACTCTGTGACTTAGATGCAACAGAGCTATCCAGTGCGTCATGGCTGACATGTAATGGTACAATTATACCCCTTGGTGTCCCCATCAGTGGAAACAGCTTCTACCTATCTACCTTCACAAGCTCTTCACTGAGCTTGAATATCTCTGTTAAACTCAAAACAATACACACCCTGCAAACTGTCCACAAAATGTAACCCTTAGATCTCGAGCAGCATTTTGTGAATCTGCCCTCCATCCTGTCCCATGTGAAAAAATGTGAATTGAACAAGCTTTATTGTCACGTGCACTCAAATGAGTACGGTGAAAAGTTTACAAGTTGCCAATTATGGCGCCATCTTAGGTACGAGGTACCTAGGTACAGATTCTTCAGTTCAAGTTCTTCAGGAAAACAAGTAGAAAAATAAAGAAATTAAGATGTCCAGCATTATAAATTGCCACACTAGGCCAGGAGAAGACCACTCCAGGCCCAGAGGGCGCCTCATTGCGGTTGCGCTGAGGCTGAGACTCCGAGTCTGTGCTGAGGCTCGGAGTTCAGGATATCACCAAGAAGAAGTGAGAAAAAAAACACAAAAGAGAAAAAAAGATACAAGTAAAGAAAAAGAAACAGATGGACTGGACGAGTTCTGGCTGAAACATCCTACTCTTCCGCCATTTTGGAAGTAGAGTAGGTGCTAACAAACTTTCTTCAAGTCTGCACAGGGAATGGGTAAACAACTTGTACAATGGCATTTCAGTGAAGTGAGTGGGTCAAAATGCCCTGGAATTTAATTTTTCGTCGAGGTGTCATCACACGTACTACCAACCTCTGCTCCAGTGCCTCAACCCTATCAAAACTAGGACCAAGGAAAGAGGTTGCAAAGAGACATCAGTTATATTCTGAGACAATACGTGCTTTCTGAGCACGTCACTGCACTTTGGAAGCTGCTTATAGCTCGACAAGTACTCAGGGAGCCTCCAAAAACAAACGTCAAGGAATAATTAGTTCCACAATCTACATTCTGCTGTCTGTTCTGGTTAGTGCTTTCAACTTCCAGCAGACATCCCCCAGTTACAGTAAGTTATTGTCAACAGTTTATGTTGCATGTAGCTTTATTGCAACAGCTGGAAGATTGCGATACAAAAGGTTATCGCCACTTCTTTCAAAAGACGTGTTCATCCATGCTTCAGCATTCAATAATAATGAACTGAAGTAGGCACTGATTCCGCTGGGAGGAAACCATTCTATTAGGATCACTCATACTGGAGTGGTCTTCCTTTTGTTGTGTTAAGTTGATCAATAAATACTTTGCACTGATGAAGGATGAATCTTCATTTCATTTGATGACTTTGGTACGGACTTAGGAAACCAAGAATCAGCCAATGAATTCACTTCTCGTAGTTGTTGCTAGGAAATGATCAAACTCAGTGGCAAGTTTAGGAGCACGTTCCCACAACTGGACTGGGATGTCAATTGCCTAAAAATGTGTTGCTGGAAAAGCGCAGCAGGTCAGGCAGCATCCAAGAAGCAGGAGAATCGACGTTTCGGGCATAAGCCCTTCTTCAGGAATCAGTGGGATGTCTATTGCCCCCTAGGTCAGGGTTGGCAGGCATTGGTGTGATGCCATGCTTGCCATTCCTGATACCTACCTGCCCACGCTTGCTGCAGATCTATCCCTGTAGCTGCGGTGGGCATTGGGTGACCAACCTGCCCTAGGGACCTTGAAGCTCAACATTAATAGCTAGTTAAAAACTTCATCTCCCCACCACCTAAATTTCACCCTCGCAGGAAGACGCCAGTGCCAAGTGTGTAGCCTGGTAACTTGCAATGGGAGGACTGGTGACTGGCAGCTTTGATTCCCTTATGTAGGAAAAGATATCATTTCATTGGAGGCAGTTCAGTGAAGGTTCACAAGGATGACCCCTGGTACGGAGGGAGTGCTGAATGAGCAAAGGCTAAACAGGTTGGGACTCTACTCGCTGGAATTTAGAAAAATGAGAGGTGATCACTTTGAAAGATTTTGGACTATTAAGTGACTTGACAGGGACAATGCTGAGAAGATGTTTCCCCACATGGGAGAGCCTAGGACCTGAGGGCACAGTCGCAGAGTAAAGGGGCACCAATTTCAGGCTGAGATGGGGAGGAATTTCTTCTGTCAGAGGGTCTTGGGAACTCCTTGCCACAGAGAGCGCTGTGGGGGCAGAGTCCTTGTGCATATTTAAGGCTCAGGGGGATAGATTCTTGATCAATCGAGGGTTACTGGGAAAGGGCAGGAAAATGGACATGAGGGATTTCAGATCAGCCATGATCTTATTCAATGGCACAGGAGGCTTGAGGGGCTGAATAGCCTCCAGCTGTTCCTACTTCTTATGATTTTGTGTTGACAAGAGGCCTGGGGGCTAGAGGACCTCCTTCATGCCCCTCCTCCCTCTACTGGTGACTTGTTGGACATTTCCCACACCTGCACTTCCAAGCAGTCCAACCTGTCCAACCTGGGCCCTGATCTCCCTCAGCTCAATTCTTTGGGTCTTGCAGAAATACCTCCCCCCTCCCCCACACCACGAACAAAACCACACTGCAGAAGAAGGCCATTCTGCCCATTGTGTCTGTACTGACCCACTCAAAGAGCATGACTTAAAGGCCATTACCCTGCCTCTTCCCCATAATCCTCCACATTATTTCTATCCAAATAACCATCCAGTGCCCTCTGGAATGCCTCAATGGAACCTGCCTCCCACCATATTTCCAGGCAATGCATTCCAGATCCTATCTTCTTTGGAAGTAAAAACGATGGATGATGATGGGATACTGTAGGGGGATGGGTTTAGATTAGATCACAGGTAGCTGCAATGTCGAGGGCCGAAGGGCCTGTTCTGCGCTGTATTGTTCTATGTTCTATGATTGTCACGTTTTCATTCATTTCACTTCAAACATGTGCCGTCTGGTGTTCGATCCTTATACATGCGGAAACAACTTCTCCCCTCTCCAGTTCCTTCCTGATTTTGAAAAGTCCTATCACATCTCCTCCTTCGTCCTCATCTCTCCAAGGAGAACAGTCCCAACTTCTACATGTTCCAGTTCCTCATCCCTGCAACTCTAGTGAATGAGATGTGTTTTACAACAAATAACAATGGTCACATGGTCACAATTAGACCAGTTCTTTAGGTCAGCGGTTTAAAAATAAAATTTAAATTTCTTCATCTACCATTGTGGGATTCAAATCCATATTTGGGATGGCATAGTGATTTAGTGGTGTGCACTGCTGCCTCACAGCACCCAGAACCCGAGTTTGATTCCAGCGTTGGGTGGCTGTCTGTGTGGAGTTTGCACATCCTCCCCGTGTCTGTGTGGGTTTGCTCCGGTTTCCTCCCACAGCCTAAATATGTTCAGGTTAGATGGATTGGCCATGCTAAATTGTCCGTAGTTTCCAGGAGTGTGCAGGCTTGGTGGATTAGCAACAAGAATGCAGGGTTACAGGGATAGGGGACGGGTTGGGGTAGGAAACTCTTTGGAGGGTCAGTTGATACCCGATGGACCGAATGGCCTAGTTCCACACTGTCGGGATTCTCTGATGTCCTCAGAGCATTGGCCAGGGATTGCTAGTCCAATGAGATTGCCACTATGCCTTTGCTCTGACTGTGAGTGATGGTG